>NW_027495540.1:0-115882 GCF_021521415.1 Bidens hawaiensis | reverse complement strand
TGTATGAAAGAAATATTAGTAAGTAAAGTACGTAATACATACATTCGGATACGTATATGTAAGAATATGAATGTAATGTATGTTAACCGATTAACTAAAACTCACTCAGCGTAGCTGACTTTTAGTATGCACGCAGGTGAATATGATGAGACAAGTAGCTTGAGGAGAGACATGTGGCATTAATGAGAAGACTGGCATTTGAAGAAGGAAGATTCATGTGTCGTTTATGTTATTTGTTAAGACTTTTGTTCTTTTGTTTAAAACTAGTACTTGATGGTTACTAAGAATGGTTGACTTTTATATTCCGTGAAAGGTTTTAATTAACTCTGATTTTAGAACTGTGTTTATGAGTAAATCCAACACCCGAATGTAAGGCTACCGGGTTCGGGGCCTTACAATGGGTCTTCAAGACTTTCTTCTTCACCAAGAACTCTTCATGTATGCATACATGTTTTCTTGTATTTTTAAGCTTATATTTTTTCTAGCATTCTCAAAAAATGAGGCACATAGCCTACTATGTATAAGAGTTATGGATGGTGAATAATCTCTCTCAATTAAAAATTTAATTAGAGAAATAAAGTATAATAAAAGCTAATCAAGCTCATAAAGAGCCTTTCTTAAGAGTTTTTCACCATATGAAGATTTTAATATTAATATAAATTCTAATAAATCAAACAAGTGACATGAAAAATTTAATATTAATAATTTAATAAATTTCCATTCATTATCCAATTTTCCAACAATTCTTTGTTCATGTCCGATCATTTATTAAACGGACGAACATAAACAAACTTTCCGCTGAGTGATTTGCTGGACGTTTGATTCGTTTACGGCCCTTGATTCATATATATTGAGCATCGTTTATAAAATTGTTTCATTTAAACCAACTCTCTTAGTAACAAAATATGTGAATGCAGAATGTTAGTGGGATAACATATTTGCTGTGTTTACTCCTTTTTGATTGGCCGCCTTTCAAATCATCTGATCTTTTTATGATTTGTACTTCAAATTACGAGGAAATGATATAATAAAACATGTATAGTATAAGCATACCAGCACCGTTGTTCGATGTAGGCACCAAGTCACATTTCAATCTCGCAATAATTTCTGTACCACTTTCACCAAACATATTAAAACTATCAATTTTTTAGACATTGAAAATCATGCAAAATACTAATTGTACCTTGTAGACGGGCATTGTCAGAGAAGAATACAAAAGTCATAAGGCTATCCGTCATGGTGGGGGCATCGAAGCCCCTCCACCGTGCCACATCAACGCCACGTAGAAAACAGGGCATCGAAGCACGCCCCGCTATGGTTAATGCCCTTTAGACGCCCTCAATATATATATATGTGTGTGTGTGTGTGTGAGAGAGAGGAGAGAGAGCCCACCGCGCCCATCGTCACAACCACCATTCCCCCTTCCCAGGGACGGTTCTTTCTTTGGGCCAAACCGGGCCGCAGCCCCACCATTTTTTTTCGTTTAGTAGTGTATTTTTAGCGGAAAAATTCCCAAAAAATTATATTTATTAAATCCGGCCCAACCATGTTATTTGAGTCTGGCACATCCATGTTATTTGAGTATGGCTCATCTTTATTTTTGAGTCCGGGCCAACCACGAAAGGTTAAAAAATAAAGCCCAGTACAAAAAATAAGCCTAACTTTTGTTGGATGTAATTTCCATCTTAATAGGCATGTCATGTGTAGATGACCGGGTCGGACCTATTGGGCCCGTGAGATTCATTAATATATAATGGGTTTATGAAGTTGCAATTTGAGTTTTATTATATTTGGTAATGTCTTGGCTAGCAAGTTAGGTTAGTATATATAAACCGAGTTATGGTTAGACATTAGAAACACACACAGATGCAATCAAGTTAAGGTTCATCTAGAGAAACACGAGTTATGTGTAATAGAGGTTTTCGAGTTATATTTCCTCTATATAATATTAAGAGTTATTCAATATTAGTTATTGTGTGTTTATATTTTGGTGAGTTATATCAATTCGTCCTTGAGATTTGAGTCCGGCCCATCCCTATTATTTGTGTAAGAACGTCAATTTGAATGATTGAATTTAAATTTAAATTATTGAATTGGTATTTGATTTGATTGATCGAATATAGTACGTTTTAATTGTTTGACCCGACCCGAACCGGATTGCAGACCCGAAACATAGGAGTAGGGTAAAACAAAATCTTTTGGCTCTCGTGAATTTTGGCCCATCCATACTAGACGTTCAAGATCCGCCACTACCCCTTCCGCGCCCCCACCGACGGCACCCCGTGGCGGTGTTCCGCACCCTCTGCGCCCCACTTCTCTCCCTTCCGCGCCCCCTAGCGAGGAGCCTAAAAGGTCCAAATATAACAGTATTGATCAATGTAGACTTCAAACGGATGATCCATTACATGCGTCTTAGAGCATTCTCATATCCAACCCTTCATTTTATGTGAGGGGCGTTTTTATATTTAGAAAGTGATTTTTGGTGTTGTGAGTGAAGAGTTTTTATATTTTAGAAAAAAACAGTGATTTTTCTGTATATTTGAAAAGTTACTGTTCACCCCATATAATTTTTTAATATTTTTTGAAAGTGGTTGTGAGTGAGAGAAAGAGAAAAGTTAATAATAAATGTATAAAAAGTATTATTTAATAGAAATGAAGAGAGAAAATATAGTGAGTTTTAATGTAATTTTTGGTTTAGGGATAGAGGGTTAGATGAGAATGCTCTTATTAATGCTAAACCTTTTGAATCCCAAGGGATTTTAGAGTAATTTAAGAATTAGATGAAGAGTTTCACCAAAAGCTTTAAGAACGTATCAAGGTATTGCCAAATTACCTTTTTGTCTAATTATGAAATATCCATTTTGTCCTCATCATATAATTATGAAATTACTTCCATTACCCATCACTCCATATCCATATGAACAATAAAAAATGCCATTGCAAAGTGAACAAATTTCACATAATTACATAAACACATTAAAATGCACACATATACATTCAAATGCACAATTTACATAAACAACGGTTACAATTACAATTCAGAACTCATCAAATTAAGTGGTGCGATATTTAAAAGGAAAAATTAAATTATTAGTTCGATTTTGACTTTGATGATAGGAAGTCAAATTTCTTTAAATCAATAGCCCATACAAATGGTGTATTAAAAGCGTGTCTTCAGCTTGTTTATCATTTATTTATTTTAGCATAATTCATATATATATATATATATATATGGTTAGGTTAGAATAAAAATCCACTTGAGTTGTGAACACTCTAAAAACCTATTCTCAACCACATGTTTTTAATTAAAGATTAAATCTTGTGATCCACAATTAAAGTTAATAAAAAAAATGTAAAAGTTAATTTACATTTTTTCTTTCCTGAAAACATATATAAAAATTAGTATAAAAATGTAAAAAAATAGCAAAACATTTTTCTTTATGTTTTCGATGTTTTGTATTAAATGTAAAAACATATATTACATGTAACAAAAAAAAAACGATGTTACATAGGGTTTTCATAGGTTTTCACAACTCAAGTGGGTTTTCATTCTATACTTTGCCTATATATATATATATATATATATATATATATATATATGATCAGGATCATGTGAGAACATTTTAGAAATTGAGAACTATGAGAACCATTTTGGACCATAAAAAACACAAAAATAAAAAAAGTAAAAAAAACCAAAATTCTTATTTACCATCCCGGGTTTCTTAAAAAAACAAAAAAATAAAATTCTCGGTTTAGCTAAATTATACATATATGTATAATATGTACATATATGTACACATATGTTTTTTTTATACATATATGTATAATTTAAGGTAAATGATAATGTACATATGTGTACATTACGTAAACTAGAGATTAAATGAAAATATACATATGTGTATAGGTATAACACGAATTAAAAAAATAACTTTTTTTTCGGTTTTCTTATACATATATGTATAATATGTACACATATGTTTTTTTATACTCATATGTATAATTTAAGGTAAATGATAATGTACATATCTGTACATTACGTAAACTAGAGATTAAATGAAAATATACATATGTGTAGGTATAACACGAATTAAAAAAAAAAATTCGAGGTTTTTTTAATGAAATATAAGAAGTTTAGTTTTTTTTTTCCTTTTAAAAATTTTCGTTTTATAATTTTTTAAATATTTTTATAGAGATTTTTAGGATCCTTACCCTCACTCTCTCTCTCTCTCTCTCTCTATATATATATATATATATATATATATAGGGTGGAGTTACAATAAGAAGTTGAGTGTGTCTAAAAGGTGTAAGAAGTAATCTGGTGCGTTAAATTTTGTGATCTGATAGTTTGGAAGGAAAGTGTGTTTTGTAGGCTGCGTGTTTTATTTTAATACTTGTTTTATAACACTCAATAGGCATAATCCTCCAGTGTGTTATATTATATATCAAAACATCTATCTATTCTAATAAAAGAGTAACAATTCTTGCCATTTGTCAATCTCTTAGCCATTCTCACCTTTTTTCAACCATTTTCGATATATGGTCATTATCTTTTAAGTCATTTCAATTTCAATATATGAATTCAATAATTTTATTAAATGTAAATCATAACCGATTCATTCATTAACATTAATGGTGAAATAAGAAAATTAGGAAATATAAAAATTGAAGTTGTAGGCCTGTTAAAATAAAATTTTAAAGTCACATGTAATTGAAAATTATAGAAAATATAGGTACATCATTATCGAAGAATTTTGATTTGTATGGTAAATTATTAATTGTTTTAAACTGGGATTCGAGCAGTAATGCATAATTTTTTATATAAGATTGATTTCAAATTTGGATTTAAAGTTTTCTCATATGCATCAGAAAAATGTGTATTTTCTTATTTTCATTCAAATATTTTGTATAAATATTGCAAACATTGATAATACCTATTATATATATCTAGAACATTATCATTATAATCCATATGTATAACTGTTTACTCTGTGAACTATTTTTCATTTATTTATATGACTTTTTTGTGTAGTATAAAGGGTTTAAGCAATAAGAAAATCAAGATTTAGTTTTCATATTTTCTTCCCTAACTCAGACTAAAATGCTTCAAAAATATATATTTTATGGGTTGATTTATACTTTTTTTTATACACTCAAATCATATTCAATTTAATATGTCTTATAAGACAAATTACTTAATCAAAGCATAATATACATGAATACGATTTTAATAACTTAATATACTTAGATTTTAATTTTATAAATAATACTTTTATAATGCAAACAGAAGAAATTAGTCAAACTTTAATTCAGATTATGATTTTGATGAAGATTATATTTCAGATGAAGACTTTAATTTTAGTGGATATGAATTCACTAATTTTGAATACTATTATGATGATACTGATTGGCAATACCCTTCACCGTAATGGAAAATAATAGTTTTAATAATATGAATACGATTATAACAAATATTTGACTAATTTCTTCTGTTTGCATTATAAAAATATTATTTATAAAATTAAAATCTAAGTATATTAAGTTATTAAAATCGTATTCATGTATATTAAATTCATCGGCTAGAGCCCCCGCGAAAGAAATTTGCGTGGCTCTGATACCAATTTCAGAGGTACCAATTTTAAAGAGTTTTCTGTTTCTTTTAGTTTATTAAAACTATTATTTTCCATTACGGTGAAGGGTATTGCCAATCAGTATCATCATAATAGTATTCGGAATTAGTGAATTCATATCATGTATATTAAATTAAAACTTACTAATTCCATGGATAATAACTTACTTGAACTAATTCCGAATAAAAACAAATTAGTGAATTCAAATTTGGATTTAAAGTTTCTCATATGCATAAGAAAAATGTGTATTTTCTTATTTTCATTCAAATATTTTGTATAAATATTGCAAACATGAATAATACCTATTATATATATTCAGAACATTATCATTATAATCCATATGTATAACTGTTTACTCTGTGAACTATTTTTCATTTATTTATATGACTTTTTTGTGTAGTATAAAGGGTTTAAGCAATAAGAAAATCAAGATTTAGTTTTCATATTTTCTTCCCTAACTCAGACTAAAATGCTTCAAAAATATATATTTTATGGGTTGATTTATACTTTTTTTATACACTCAAATCATATTCAATTTAATATGTCTTATAAGACAAATTACTTAATCAAAGCATTCAAAATGTTAAACAAAAAAATCTGTTTCAATATCATTACACTATTTTCGCTTTCCAAAAATCATTTAGGATATTGAAACATAAAATGTCATTTTCATAAATTATTTACACAATTTCAATATTATATTAACTTATTAATTTTATTTTCTATTCAAATACAACGAACTAGGGTTATGTTAGTTTACATGTTGGTTAGTAAATTATTAAAGTATTTATTATGATTTATATTTAAAATAATAAAGCTATACACAAAACATTAAAAAAATTACATTTATAACTTTTACTATTAAAATATGTTATAAAAATTCATTAAGACTCATATCTTAATTATAATGTAACTTAATAGAAATATTTATTATTTTTATTTTAATTTTAACTTTTATTATTTGTAACTTAATCATGCTTTTTATTACATTTCATGGATATTCAATTTTCACATTATTTTTTTATATAAAAAATAGTTAATCCGGTTAAAAGTCATTTACCATGCTCCCATAAAATCCAAAATCTTTGCTTCTTTTTTTTTTTCTATAAGTTGTTAAAATATATATATCGATTAATTAAATATTCCAACAGCTTTCCATAATCTTAACTAATAACACGGGATTAGTATTCAACATTTAAACATTCCTAATCCAATGCTTTCAACTATTATAAATAAGAATTACTATATTCATTTTATACAACTTTAAATCTTCTAATATTCTGTTAACTCAGATTCACTGTTATTTGAACATGGCTTTAAGGTTAGTATGTCTTTGTCATATTCCTGACTATAACATTCATACGAAATGAAATAGATAATTTTGTTATATTTTAATTTTTGGATTTATATGTGTTGCTTGATTATGCAATTGTTAATTGTAAAATATAAAATCAATTAAAAATTTGTCATACACAGAATATTGATCACAACAAATTTATCATTATCAATCAATTTCAAATTCTAAAGGATGATTATATCATCAAAGTTCCGGTAATCTGGTTTTTGGGATAATCATGTTTTTTGGACAAACATGAGCAAATTATCTCAAATGACATCATATTAATTTATTAAAATGTATGATATTTTATGTGTAAGAATATTTTTTTTGTTAGTTTCATAGATACATTATTATTTATCTAAGGTTGGTATGTACGTACTTGAAGAACCAAATTTCTCACACGAATGAGTTATAAGCAGAACTTATATGTTATCTTATCAAGAGTTACAAGCAGACATGGATTAAAGATTTTAATTTTTGATAAATAATGTATGCCGGTCAATACAATCACAAATGATGTGTATCAATACAAGCAGACAGTAATTTTATTATAACATATTTGAGTAATCTTAGTTATGTAATTTATGTAATTTTAATGTAAATTGTAATTGTATTAACAAAATATGATCATTTTATTTTTGTTGACTGTATTTCACCTAATGATTAAAGTTTAAAATTTTAATCAATTACCCGTGTAATACACGGGCCTTAAACTAGTTATCAATATATCATTATCATATTTTAATACACATTTAAAACACAACACCAACAACATGATAATCAATATTATAGTGTGTTTTAGATCAAGTTTTAATCAAAATTTAAATCAACACCAAATTTAATCCAAATTTAAAACACAACATCAAGAACTAAAACACACTATGTAACAACATAAACATCCATGAACAACGTCATAAATTAAAATACAGTGAGTTAAACAACATCATCAACTAAAATACTAAAACCAACATTCATGAATTAAACACACTATGAAAGTATGAACATCCATAAACAACATCCTAAACTAAAAGTCAAGAACGCAATTTGTTTATTTTCTCCTTGAATTAAAACAGTATTAAGAACTCTAAACGAGACATAAAATAAAACTGCACCTGAGAGTTTAGTATAACTAAGAAAATAAAACAATAATATATTATGATATAATAATTATACTAGTGAATCAATCATCGTATCTCTCTTTATATTATAACATAGCATGATTCTTTATTTGAATGAATGGAATTTTGTCCACAGTAGCTTTCGTCTCAACAATTGCATCATCCGGTTCATCCGAACTATCCGAAGCCAAGTCTTCATTATCCATAGGAACAAAACTCTTAATCAAACCACAACTCGAACCCGTATCATCCACAATCGACCGTAGATTGAAATTATTATTATTATTATTATTATTATTATTATAAAGAGTGGAATGTCAGTGCCACAAGTTGTTTCTTTGAATATTATATTAGTTTAGTTATGCTATTTATTCAAATCATTTTGTTAGTTAAACAACTAGGGTTGTGTGGCTGATGGCTTTTGCTCTTTCTGGTTAGTCTTTGGCTAAGGCTTTGTATACATGTAGGTATGTATGTTGCTGGTTCGAGATCTATATAGTAATAGGGATGAGCATTTGGTACCGATACCGATTTAATTCGGTACCGGTACCAAATATTTGTAATTTTCAGGACCGGGAAAATCGGTACCGGTACCGGTTTTTTCGGGACTACCGGCTGAGTACCGGTTTTTTATACAAGTAAATTAATAACATGTTTCATAATGGGGCACCAAACCAATTATCCTTAATCTGTTGTATCACCTTCACCAGTCACCAACTCACCACCCTCATGATCTAAAACCTTGTTCATAAAACTCCATCGTCGAAGTCCCCTCACCAGTCACCACCCTCAAAAGTCAAAATCCTCTCCCAACCGTCGACCTCCTCCTCATCGCCGGATCTGAACCGTCACTCCTCTTAATCGTCCTGACTGTAATGATTTGAACCCAATCCTTGCCCTAATTTTCACATGTAAGTTGCATTTAATTCCTTACATTTGATTTTTATTTACGAAACAACTTCTAAGGTCATAATATAGAAACCCTAACTTCAGTTTACACATCAGTTTGTATGTTAATATCTGAAAATTGACTCTAGAAATTGTTGACTTTTGTAGGCTTGGTTACACTAGAAATTGTTGACATTTAGTACCGGATGGCATCTTATTCTTTAAACGAACCTCGTCATTGTCAAGTATGTTTGTTTGTTTATTTTTCAAGTTAGCTTTGTAACTTGGTATGTTTAGTATAAAGCTTATGGTTTTATGTGGTTTGTAGGATGATGATGATGATGAAACATATGTTGAAGTTAGTGATGATTCAGAATCGAGTGATGGGGCACCAAAAGCACGTGATGGGGTGAAATCAAAATCAAGTAATAGGGTGAAATCAAAATCACGTCGTAAGAGAAAACCAACAACAAAGAAAAACGATTCCCAAAAGAAACCTAAAACAGGAGGCGAGAGACAAGTATTGGAAACCTTTTGATGTTGTATATTTAAGTGAGGACGATGGAGTGCGTCGGAAGTACGGAAAGTGCAAGTGGTGTAAAACATTGATTAAAGCCGATCCAAACAAAAACGGTACGTCAGGTCTTAAAAAACACATTCCAGCTTGTGTTGAAAATCCTGAGTTAGACAAAAAGCAAACTAATTTAGTGTTTCAAAAGGATGCTAGCGGGGAAGGTAGCGTGAACATTTGGAAACATGACGATTCTAGAATCATGAAAGCTTTACTAGATTTGTTTATTGTTGCCGAATTACTGTTTAAGCTTGTGGAACATCCGAACTTTTATTGAATACACCAATGCTTTGAATGGAAAGTTCATTTTGCCATCAAGACATAAAATGTCTAAAGATACTGCAAAGTATTATATTGAGGAAAGGAACAAATTGTTAGCATATGTAAGTAAACCTAGCAACACCGTACACTTGGACATCCTCATGTCAACGGGTTAACTATATGGTTTTGACGGCACATTTCATTGATGATGATTGGGTAATGCATAAACGAATTATTAACTTTAGGCCCATTGATAGTCATAAAGGAGAGGATATTGGTCAAGAAGTATTGCATTGTATTCATGGTTGGGGTATTAAAAATGTTATGACTATGACGGTTGACAACGCGTCTAGTAATGATAAGACGATTGCTTATCTGTTGAGAAAACTGCCTAATTTGTATGATGAGGGGAGGCGTTTTCATATTAGGTGTATGGCACACATACTAAACCTAATTGTCAAAGACGGTTTATCAGAGAACACTTATCATGTTGATTGTATATGAAAGGCAGTTAGGTATATTCGAAACTCAACACAAAGAATAACCAAGTTTAAAAAGTGCATAGAAGAGTCAAATGTTCAATCAAGTAAGTTTTTGTGTGGAGATATGCCTACTAGGTGGAATTCCACCTGTGAGATGTTGAAAACGGCGGTGGATTTAAGGGAGGTATTTTTCTCTTATGAAGTTCAAGATAGCAGTTATATTCATGATTTAGAAAGACTACCTGAACATTCAGACTTAGGTGCTTGCAAAAAGTTGGTTGACTTTCTAAAAAGTTCAAGATTAAAACAGAAATTCCATCGGCCACATCAAAGCCCTTAGCCCACATATTTGTTAGAGAAATTCTAGATGTAGACAAACATCTACGCGTGTGGGATTGCGATCCAAGTTTTTGTACAATGGTTAGGTCAATGAGTGAGAAATATGACAAGTATTGGGGGAAGCTTGACCAACTTAATGACTATATGTATTTTGCTATTATCTTGGATCCCGCCATGAAATTATCTTTTGTTGAACATTGTTATAAAGAAATGATTATTTCTAACAAATCCTAGGATGATTATTGGACTACGGGCAACATGACGTAGGCTGTCGTGGTCTACTCAAAAACAATTAATTAAAGACTTAATTACCTATAACTAGTACGGGTAAGTAAGGTCGTCTCCTCAGGGACTCAAGGAAAATGCTAATTATAATACTACTAATTTAATTATTACACTAAGTTGGACAGACGATGTCAAGCGGTTTCTAGAAAAATATTAATTAAAACTAATTATTACTTAAAAACTTTGTAAACAATATTAATAAAAGCATTCATTCTAGGTTCGGTTAATGTGATATTTCAACTTAATCCCAGATTACGCAGTAATTACTAAACCTAGTAGTTTGATTGTGATGTCAAACGATACCCTAACCGAATTGATGACACAATTGAACCCGGTTTGCCTAATTACCAACTTATGTTTGTTCAAACCAATTAAGATACAATATTTGATGATAACTAATCCAATGACACAAGAGCTTAAACCCTAAATGTTGATGAATACAACCAAACAAGTGATGTATTAATTAATAATCCCAAACACAAATTGTTTAAATAATCAATCAAGAAACTAATTAAGCAAGAAAAATTCATATAAAATCAATCAAGCTCTATTCATTAAGCATAAGAATCTGTTCATAACAGTATTTCACACAAAACCTTAGCCTAGAACGAACACATACAACTAGCCTGACATCGACATAATTGTTAAAGCACTTATCTTGATGAACATACGATCGTAGGACAAACCGGAAGCTTCGGGATGGATGATAGTCGCCCTAGAACACCTATTCTGCCTCTGGAAGTCGTTCTATGCCGAATAGGATCAAACAATCGTTTATATAGTGAAAAACCTAACTTTAGCCGACTTTGAGCATCTTTGCGTATCGCGAAGTTGCATGTCCTGTATCTTTGCGATACGCGAAGATGCAACTGACTTCATATTCGAATTTGTCTCATTGAGAAACAAGAAATTCATATATTATGGATTCCGTAACTCATTTTCTAGGCCAAGATATGCCCGTTTTACTAAAACACACTTTCCTGGTGACCCATGTTGTTCAGTTTTCACTTCGGCTTTAGGTTTCTCATCCAATCCTTTCTCGAATCCTTCTTAACCCTCAATACATGTTTCCCTATCCTTCCATCTTCTCGAGGCTTGCTTAATCTTCATTTGGATGGCTCTGAATTAGCTCGTTTAAGCTCCATAACTTCCAATGTCCTGAAAACACATAGCAATGCTTGAAGTACCAATGTTCATTCATTTATTTACCTAAATATAACTAATTAATATATAAAATTAACTAACTTTTACCCAACCATCACGACATTGAAAAGATGGTAGCGGAAAAGACGATTGAGCTTGAAAGTAAGTTACATGGGCTATTTCAAACACACAAAGAAAGACTTGACAAGGTTTATCACAATTCGGCATCCCAAGAAGCATGTAATGACGATGTCGTTATATGTGATGATGACAATGAATTCTTCATGGATTTCCTAAATAAGGGTGGAAGTCAATCAACTTGTAAGGAAACTGAGTTACAAAGGTATGTGAAGGAGCCAAAAGTGGATTTTAGTATGGGATTTGACATACTAAGTGGTGGAAACAAAATGCAATTAGATTCCCAATTGTATCTCGGATGGCTCGCGGTAAATTGATTTACATTCTATCACTTATTTATCATTACATGTTATATTATAATTGTTTATTAAATAAGTATAATTGTTAGATATTTTGGCAATTCAACTATCCATGGTCGCGTCTGAATCGGCGTTTATCACCGACGGTCGTGTACTAGACGCTTACAGAACAAGGTTGTCAACCGAGATTTTTGAAGCTTTGATTTGTACCAAGATTGGGTGAGAAATAAAAAAAAACCGATTGTGGATGACGTGGATGATATATTAAAGGATGATGATGTTGCCATAGGTAATACTAGACTACTAGTTCTTTATTGATTTCTTTATATCATAATATATTGGTTTTATAATGGGTTGTTAGCTTTATTTGGTTCTTGTTTATTCTATAGAGATTTGAAGAAACGTGGATCGACTCACTGGTAGACGATCTACTTTCCTCGGGTGTGATTATGCTATTTCACCGATGGTTCTCTGGGATCTGGATTCTTCCACCTACAAAATGAACAGCACCGTAAACTTACCCCTCAGAAAGGGACAGAGGGGTCCTCTTTGGGGTAACCCTCCGGTGTGAGAATAAGAATTTGTAGGAGGAGATAATAATATGAGAGTAAGGAAATTGGAGTGTATTGCTTAATATAGCTGAATACTGTGTGATTGGGTGTACCTCTCCTTGTGGATTTGATGTGGTATTTATAGTGCTAGGGTTTCCAATGATTGGGCTCAGACCCAATTAGGGCCTTTTTGGCCTCCTCCTATAGCTTCGCGCCACGTGTCCTTGGGACACCTGGTGCTTTTTCATTGGTTAGTTGCACATGGGTTTTGCTGAGTTGTCCACCTTTCATTGGCAGCTGTCAACGTCAGCATATTCTTATTCCTTAAAAAGATACATTCTGGAAGGTTGTCTGACGTGCACAATTAAGGTTGTCCTTACCCTAATTTGGATAAGGACGAGGTTGATTATGTGCATGTGTGATATGCGCCTATCCTGAGGATGCGCGAGGTCTTCTCTTTATTCTCACGCGCAGATGTTTCATGCGCAGATGTGATATGCACAAGCATGTGATATGCGCCACGCGCGGATGCGCCACGCGCAGATGTGATATGCGTGAGCATGTGATACGCGTGAGCATATGTGATGCGTGAGCATATGTGATGCCTGAGCATATGTGATGCCTGAGCATGTGATGCATGAGCATATGTGATATGCGTGAGCATATGTGATATGCGCCATGCGCATAGGTTTTGGCTTTGTGCCTTCATAATGTCTTGATTTCAAGCCTCTTGTCTATATCTTGTGGGTTGACCCGCCTCGCTCGGTGTTGAGGCGGGTACATACCTCTTCAAGCCCCCCCAGTCTAATGTGTGTCTTGTCTCGCGCGAGCGAGGTAAGATAGATATTAGACTTAATAGTTTGCTCTTTTAGTAGGGGTTCTTCTTTTTCTTCTTATTACTCATCGTTGCGCGAAATTCTATCCTTTTTGTTGAAAACGAATCGTCCCTGTACGTGGTTGGTTGTTGTTGACATGCGTCAGTGATGGAGACGTGTCAGACCTTTCGTGTGCTCGAGGTGCTACAGTTGCCTTTCATGTCCCCTCACATAGTGTCAGGAACACGTGTCGCGTTCGCGTTGGTCCGTACCTGCGAGTAGTGGCGCGTGAACTCTGGCAGCACCTGTATAGTTTCTTTTCGTGTCCCCACACACAGTGTCAGGGACACGTGTCGCGCTCGCGTTGGCTTACACCTGCGAGTGGAGGCGCTTGAAGTCCGATCAGTACCAATTTTTCTCTCTCCTGGGCCTATAAAACCAAGCCCCTTTGAGTTTTTTATCCTTCATCTTCCTGTTTATTCAGAGCTTTTTCCTTTCATTGTATTCCGATTGCCTTTCTGCTTCCAGATCTCTGTTCTTCAGAAGCATCCTTTGTCCGATTTTACAGTTGTATGTCTGATAGCTCAGACAACACAACCTCCCCTAGCCTTCGCCGTGTGAAATCTTTAGTAATGTCTATGTTGAAGAAGACCGGCAAGGGGAAAAGGGCTGCTGAGGCCTCATCGGAGGAGGTAGGGAAGACCAAAGCAGTAAAGAAGTGGGATGAGATCCCCTGTAAGCTGAGGCAGTCCGATTTTGACAGCCTTATCGCCTCTCAGGGTTTTTTCCCTGAGTATGGCTGCATGTTGCCAGCGGCCGGGCAAACGGCGGCGGACCCGCCCACCGGCTATATTTCCCTTTATTGCCATTTTTTCACCCACTGCAACCTTCGTCTCCCGATGACAAGGTTTGTGGGTGCGCTGCTTAGGTTTTATGGGATTCATATATCCCAAGTCCATCCGTTTGGACTCGTGCGCATGACTCACTTTGAGTTCATGTGCAAATCTCAGCGCGAGTAGCCCACCCCTCGGCGCTTTCAATTTTTTTATAAGCCAAAGATCCAAGATTCTTGGTTCTCCTTCATTCCTCGCAGTCAGAAGGTCAAGTGCTGCACTGTTTCCTTCAAGAGCCTTCATGACTGGTCTGAGAGATTTTTTTACATTAAAGCTGGTGTGATCCCCATCCGCATGACCCTGCGCGCGATCTCTTCTGCGCCTGCGGATGTGGGTGTCTTCAAGAACCCAACTGGCGCCTGGGTTAAAAAGTTGACTGCCGAACCATCCCCCGCCAAGAACATTTGCGAGGAGGCGCTGGTGGGGGTTGGTATGAGCAGGAGGTGGGCTGACAGCGCGACTGAGCCCGTTATCCAAGTTGACGGCTTGTGTAAGTTAACTCATTGCATTACTTCTGCGCGAATATAATTCCTTTTGCTGATATCGTTTGACTTGTTTTGTGCAGTCAGCAAGGAGTATGTCCACGCCGCCTATGATGAGCATATGGAGGGTGGCTCCGTCGCGCTGGGCGCTGGGGAGGTTGGCTTCCCCGATCGCTTCGATGACATGTTCATCCCTGTTGATCTGGGATTTCGCTTTGACAGCGACGCGCCTGGTTAGCCTTTGTACTTATGCTTATGCCTTTATAATACCAGATTTGGCTAACCTTTCTGTTGCGTGTATTGTAGACGCGCTTGAGAACTACGAGCTGGAGCTCGCGGAAGAGGAGGAGGATGAGGAGGCTGAGGTGCCCCAACTAAAGCGTAAAGCTAAGGGGAAAACTGGCGCAGGGGCCAGTAAGAAACAGAAGAAAGATGTTGCCCCTGTTGCTCAGGATCCTCCTACTCAGGCGAGGGGACTTGAGAAAACCCAGGAGTTTACCTCCAAGTTTTCCTTGTCTTCCCTGCCTCAAAATGTGGGCAGACCTCCTGTCCACACGAGGTATGGTGCCGCCACCTCCTCCATTCTCGCGGCGGAAAAGGGAAGCGGCGCTGCGCCTGCCGTTTCCTCATCGACAGGTATACTTTATACTTTATGGTTTTATGAGCGCGATTCTGATAGAATTACTAATGAATCTTTGCTCACTCAAATGTTTGTAGAGCCGGCGACGTTGGTGGATCAACCTCAGGCGCAACAAGGTGCCGAGACTGCGCCGGAGGTCGCTTCGAAGTCCCCTGTTTTACCCTCAAAAAAGGGGAGAATGGACTTCATGGCGATGTTTAACTCGCGAACGGCGTTGCGCCAAGGTATGCATTGCGCTTTTATTTTCTGACCTTTTCCTTTAGATCAAGTCATGAACCATTTCTTCTTGTTGATTTTTCATAGGAGTCATAGCTGGCGTTCAAGCTGCTGGCGGCACTGCTGGCGCCGGTGCCAGCGCCGTTGGTTCTGCTCCTGCTCCTGCAAGCGCTGAATCTCCCCTCATCGGGATTACTAAGGAGCAGGAGGCCGTTTTACGCACCGACCTTGCGGCGTCGAGACCTCCCTCACCTCCTCCTGCGCACAGCCCTCCTCGCGAGACTGATTTTGGTTCTAGGTCGCAGGAGAAAAGGCCTGTTTCAGAGGAGGATGAGGAGCTTGAAGTTGAAGACTCCGACGGCGGCCGCGCCAGCCCTGCAGCGCCACGAGATTTTCCGGCGCAGTCTTCTCGTGGGGCTGGCGCTGACTTTTCTGCTTCATCCCCGCAGGTATAAGTTCGTTTTTGCTCCGCTGCGCGGACTTCCATATTAGTGTTTTGATGACTTAGATCATTACTTTGTGTTTGCAGGAAGCCGATCACATTTACCGCCCGAGATGGAACATTACTGAGGACAGCTCATTTCAGTCCATGGGTGTGTGTGAGGACTTCTGGGCTCATTCTGTGCCTCCAGCTGAAAAGAGGTTTCAGGAGGGCCGCGCTCGCGATGACTTGCTCAACGATCATCTGTTTGCTGGGTCGGCTTTCTTTGCTGCCTCCCAAGAGCTTCGCTATGATTACGTAAAGGTACGTGATGCTCTTGCGGAAGCCAAGCAAGAGGCTAAAGTGTCTGCTTGGCATCTTTCTGATGCTCGAGAGAGAGCTGAGAAGCTCCAAGCAGAGCTCAGTGAGAACAGAGCAAGTGCCAACACCGCCTTCGTGAAGCGCGGGCATGAGCTACAGGCTGCGCGGGAGAAGCTACAGGCGGCCGAGGCGGACGCGGCCAAGTACGCGCGTAGAGTGCGCGACTTGGAGCTGGACGCGGAGGCGCGTGACCAAGCTCTTGTCCAGTCTATAACTGACAAATCATCACTGGAGAGTGAGGTTGCGCGCCTGAAGAAGGAGCTGGCGGCCGCGCAGGCCGAGAAAGATGAAGCCTTGGCGACGGCAGCGTCTAGCTAGGAAGCACTCGAGCTTGCGCGAGCGGAAAAGGAAGAAGCCTTGGCGGACAAAGAGGAGCTGAAACAGACTAATGAAACTGTTGAGTTGTTAAACTCTCAGATTCCTGCTCTTGAGACGTCTGTTGGTTCCCTCGCGCAGGATCGCCAATGGCTAATCTCACAGGGTATGACTCGTTGCGCTTACGCGATGAAATACTCAGACGAGTTTCAGGCCCTTGTGATGGATTGCAACGCTGCCGCGCGCTTGGTGGGTCGAGCTGAAGGGTTTAAGGATGGATATGAATATGGCATGCTGAAGAAGAACCCATCCGACTACCCTTATCAGAGCGACGTTGCCGGCGCGGACATGGCCGAGATGGGGGAGAAGTATTTGAATACTCCCATTCCCATCCTTGCGCAGGTATTTTTACCTTAATGAGATTACCTTGACTTATTTTCCAAGTCTTTTTTGTACTCATATTTTTCCATATGATTTGCAGATATCCGCGCTTGCTGACCAGCCCGACCTCGGCGCGCTAAAGAAATTACTTGACGAGTGCGAAGGGGCTGGTGGCGGCGATGATGGCGCGGGGAATGCTGCTCCTGCTAGCGGCTCTGGCGTGGCCAAAGGATCCGCTCCTGACACTATTGTGATAGAAGACTCCATTCAGGATGAACAACTTGACTATGGTCAGTTTGGAGATGACGAGGAGCGGGCTGCGCCAGATGCTGAGGGCGGTGATGAGGACGATGAAGAGGCTGACGTCGACGTGGAGACTTGAGAAGCCCTTCATGTTTTTTTTTTTTTTTTTTTTATTTGTAGTTTGTATCACATCATCTTGTAAACTTGTAAATTTCAATGCTTTGGAATGAAATTTTGTTTTTCCCTTCTTCGCATCTTGCGCATTCTCCATTCATCTCTTTATATTGCATGTTTGCTTGTTGAATATAAGATATGCTTGCACGTTGAAATAAGAACAAGGTTGTAAGGAAATTATTATACTTAATCCTTGTCATATTGTAAGTGATTTTGCCATATCTTGATTATGTTGACACGTGCCTTGGCGTTTTCATTATTCCTCTTTTGCGCGACGTTATCGCGCATTTATTATATGGAATTATGAGTTTTTTAGCCTTTACGTGTCAATATGTGTTACTCAGATATCCATTACAATTTCATGCGCGACCTCGACCTGAGACCTTAACAACTATGTTTTGGCATTTGCTTTGCCTTAGTTGTGCTTAGGTATTTTTATGGTCTGGCTGCGCAGCATGTAGGATGGATGTTGTGAGTGATTTGAGCTAAGGCCCACATTATTGGGCTAAGGCCCTGAGCTAAGGCTCATATTATTGGGCTAAGGCCCTGACGTTTTAGAGTTAAGACTCGTTAATGCGTTTGAGCTTGAAGCTCGCGCATGTATGTTTTACTTCGTTTTATTTCGTTTTGATGTCAATACAATGTTGTCATATTGCTCAAAATTAATAAAGGGAAGTGTGAAACATGTATGCAAAAGGTAATAGAATCCACATTAAGAGAAGATAGCGCGTATCATTATTCATAATGGCTTAAAAAGCCTTGATTACAAACTTGACATTTTTTACATGAAACATTTTCTAAGCTGTGCCGCGTTCCATGCGCGCGGGATCTTCCTTCCATTCAAATCTTTTAAAGCGTACGCGCCTTTTCCCAATTCTTCCGAGACTTGATAAGGTCCCTCCCAATTGGGGGACATTTTTCCCGGGGGTATCGCGCGGCTAGCTTCATTGTTTCGAAGGACAAAATCATTTTTCTTGAAGTGGCATTCTTTCACGCGCTGGTTGTAATATTTTTCCAGTTTTTTCTTGTATTTGGCTTCACTGATGATAGCCGCCTCTCTGCGCCCTTCAAGCAAGTTGAGATCCAACCTCCTTTCACGCTCGTTATCAATCTTGTTCATCATGAGCACTCTATGGGATGGGCATCCAATTTCTGCTGGAATCATTGCCTCCGTTCCATAGGTTAGGCTGAACGGGGATTCGCCATTGCTGGTTTTGCTTAATGTCCTGTGCGCCCACAGGACATTAGGTAGCTCGTCAACCCAAGAATGGGATTCTCCCTCCAACCTTTTCTTCAGCCCATTTAGCAAGCTTTGGTTCGCGCGCTCCACTTGGCCATTCCCCTGAGGGTGGTATACTGAAGTGAAAATTTGGTTGATGCGCAATTCCTTGAGCCAGCTGGATATCTTCTTGTCAGTGAATTGTTTGCCATTGTCGCTCACAATTTCCATGGGCAAGCCAAAACGGCATATGATGTGGCTCCAGATAAATTGCTTCATCGCCTCGGCTGTAATTTTTTCTAGTGGCTTGGCTTCAACCCATTTTGTGAAATAGTCTACTGCCACTACCAAAAATTTTACTCTTCCTTGCGCCTGCGGTAAGGGACCCACAATATCAATTGCCCATTTGTGGAAAGGCCATGCGGAGGTCACCGGAATCAAGTTGTTCTTCGGCCGCATAGTGTTTGGCGCATAGCTCTGACACGCTTTGCATTTTTGGATCTCTTTTAAAGCGTCCAAGTACATGCCTGGCCAATAGTAACCTGCGCTCATTGCCTTGGCAACTACCATGCGCGGGCCAGCATGTATTCCACAGATTCCTTCGTGTATCTCTCTGATCACATAGCTTGCTTCCTCAGCATCTAGGCATTTCATGAGCGGTCCGAGATAAGAGCGTCGATACAATGTACCATCAAGCAGTTCATAGTTATGCGACTTGTGTCTTATCTTCCTCGCCTGTGCGCGATTGTCCGGTACCTTTCCCTCCAAGAATTCCATTATTGGAGTTATCCATGATGAAGGGGTTGTATGAGTTACAAGGACAGACTTCGCTACCACCGACGGGTTGCTCATTACTTCTACCCTGACATCTTTGCCAAAGTGATCGAAGCTGGTTGATGCCATCATACTCAGCGCGTCGGCAGATTTGTTTTCACTGCGCGGAATATGAATGATTCTGAAGCAGTCAAATTGCTCGATGAGCTTTTTCGCCTGCTCTAAATACAGAGGCATGGTGTTCTCCTTGGCATCATAAAGGCCATTGACCTGTGCTGCTACCAAGTATGAATCAACATGTGCCTCTAGCTTTTTAACTCCGAATTTGTGCGCGATGCGCAGGCCAGCCAGCAGGGCTTCATACTCAGCTTCATTGTTGGTGCTCTTGAAGTCCAACCTGATGGCGTAAGTATATTCATGATTCTCTGGATCCACCAGTTTGAAGCCTGCGCCGGACCCTTCGTTGTTTGAAGCTCCGTCAGTGAATAATCTCCAAACATTTTCGTCATCATTGGCTCGCGGAGGGTCTACCTCGCGCTGAGCCTCTTCGATTTTTCCTTCGGGGATTTCTGCGATAAAATCAGCCAAGACTTGTCCCTTTATTGCTGGACGGGGCTTATAGGCGATCGTGTGTTCTCCTAATTCCAGCGCCCATTTTGTCAGCCTTCATGAGAGCGCGGGACGCCGCAAGACTTGCTGGAGGTTGTAACCAGTCAGAACTTCAATAGGATGACCATTGAAGTATCTATGAAGCTTGCGCGACGCGTGTGTTAGTGACAAAACTAACTTTTCCATGATGGAGTAGCGCGTCTCAGGATCTGTCAGCACCCGACTCACATAGTATATTGGCGTTTGGATTCCCTTGCGATCCACCAACAATACTGCGCCGATGGCGCGCTCTCCTGCTGATAGGTACAATGTCAAAATTTCACCAGGAAGTGGAGCTGTGAGCGCGGGCAGATTTATCAAACATTCTTTTATCTCACTGAAAGCTTGCTCGGCCTCAGGAGTCCATTTGAATTGGCTTTTCTTTAAGCAATTTCTCAATGTGTTGACAAATGGGGTAGATTTGCTTGCATGGTTCGCTAGGAACCTGTTGATTGATACCAATCTACCATTCAGCTTCTGGACTTCTTTCATGGTGGATGGCGAGGGCATGTCAAGGATGGCCTCCACCTTTTCTGGGTTCACCTTGAAACCATCCTTGGTGACCATTACACCTAGAAATTTTCCCTCTTGTACGCCGAAAGTGCATTTGCTCGGATTGAGCTTCATGTTAACTTCCTTTAGGCGCCCAAGGGTTTCTTCGATGTCTTTGAGCATTTGTTTTTCCTCCCTGCTTTTGATCACCAAATCATCCACGTAGACTTCTAGGTTTCTTTCAATTTGCTCGCTGAAAACGGCATCCATAAGTCTTTGGTAGGTGGCTCCCGCATTCTTCAAACCAAAGGGCATTTTTGTGTAACAAAAAACACCCTTGTCGGTTCTGAAGGCAGTCTTGTCCTCGTCTTGTGGTGCCATTTGAATCTGGTGATAGCCCTTGTAGGCATCCAGGAAACATTTGAGCTTGAATGGCGCCACGGAGTCCACCTTTGCGTCGATGTTTGGGAGGGGGTAACAATCTTTTGGGCATGCTTTGTTGAGGTCCTTGAAATCAATGCACATCCTCCACGACCCATTACCTTTCTTTACCATCACAGGATTGGCTACCCATGTCTGGTATCGTATCGGGCGGATGATGTTTGCGCGCAGTAGATCCTTAACCTGCTCATTCATGGCCTTCGCCTTCTCATCCCCCATGACTCTCTTTTTTTGAGCAATTGGCTCTACAGACTTGAAGGTGTTGAGAGAATGTTGCGCCAGGTCTCGCGGAACCCCAGTCATATCAGAGTGTTGCCACGCGAAGACCGACATATATGCTGTGAGCAATCTTTTAATTCTCAACCTCGTGTCGTCTGATATCGTAGCGCCAATTGTGATTTTTTGCTCCGGGAATTTTGGGTTGAGAATCCATTCCTCTGGCGCGTTGTCTGCCATTGGAAGTTTCATTCTCCCTTCCCGCGGAGTACTTGTCACTGCACACAAATGATCTCGGTATACAAAAGTTACACCTGTTGGTGTTGGGAACCCCAACGCGCCGTGCGCTGGCGACGGTATGGCGTTGAATTGGGCAATCGTTCCCCTACCCAGGATCATATTGTGGCATGAAGTGGTGGGCAAGACCAAGAAGTTGACAACTTCGGCTCGCTTGTGTTTCTCATCCCCCATGGTTAGTTCAAATTGTATTTGACCTAGGGGATGAATGATTTCATTTGAAACACCAGAGATTGGTGCATTCACAATTTCAAGCCTTGCTTGGTCTACCGGATCAAGTTTTCTGAAACATTGCTCATACATGATGTCTGATTCGCTGCCAGTGTCCACCAGGACTTTTGACACTTCATAATGAGCAATGCGTGTAGTGATGACAAGAGGACTGCTGATAGAAGGGCCTCCCCTGATTCTTGGGAAGATTACTTGTTGCTCGCGCCAATCTCCTTGGATTTGCGCGCTTCTCTTTCTTGATCTTTGCCCTTGCGTTCCTCCCTCGGCTACACAGATTCTTTTGAACTTTTTACTGGCAGAGGCTCCTTCTGGTTGTTCATTTTCTGGCCTTGAGTTTTTCACCAGGTGAGCCAGCTTGCCTGATTTCACATCTTTTTCAATTGCATCCTTCAAGTGGTGGCATGCATCAGTGTTGTGTCCTGTGGACTTGTGAAACTCGCAGTACTTGCCACTGTTTGATGGTCCCTTGTAGTGTAGTGGCTTGGGGCTTTTGAACTGGACATTCTCAGTGCTTAACACTTGTGAAGGCGTTTTAGTGAGGGGAGTCCATATTCTTGGCAGAGGTCTGCTAGGATCTCTGCCGCCTTCCCTCTTATCACCTTCCCCGCGATTACGAATGTCTTTTTGGGGCTGAGTTGAGCTTGTTTGCGCCTGTTTTTCTGCCGGAGAAAAACTGGTTGGTTGCAACCTGGACCATACAGTGTTCTGTTTGCCCCTTCTTTCGTTGCTGCGCGGTGCCTCTGCTTGATGCCCTCTTTCTCTCGCTCTATCTTGGGCAATTTGCTTTTCATTTCTCGCGAAGACTCGCGATGCTTCCATTAGCTTGGCCCAAGTGGTTGGCATTCCATCTCTGCTTACGAGAGCTCGGCGGAGTTGATCACTGCGCGCGCCTTGTATAAAGGCCACGCGCAATAGTTGCTCAGTGATACCTTCGATTGCCAGAGACTCCTGATTGAAACGAGTTATGTAGTCTTCAATCGTTTCATCATTCCTGCGCACGCAGTGCATGATGTCATCAGGGTCGCGCGTGTGTCTGCGCTGTTGTACGAAGTGAGCTTGGAACTTTTCCAATAGTTCATCGAACCCATCGATTTGCCCAGTGGGCAAGCTTTCGAACCAGACACGCGCCGCGCCCGTGAGGCAGCGAGCAAACATGTGACACCATGTTGGCATCGTCCAGCTTTCTAGGTTTCCAGTGTTGTAAAAACCTTGTAAGAAATCGTCTGGATCTGTTGTGCCGTCATATTTGCCCAAACCACTTGGCATCTTGGTTTTGTGCTGAATGGGGGCCTTCGCGATGCGCTCAGTGAATTTTGAATGTTTCACCAAGATGGCTGGCCTGTACGGTGTGGTTACATCCACTTGCCCTCTCACTGGTGGGCTGTATGGTGTGTGCAGATCCAGATCGGCTTTGGCTCCAGGCGCCACGTTCATGTGCGCGCGGAGCTGTGAGCCTCCTGCATGAGTATCTCGTGTCCTCCTCATGCTGTGCACTTCTTCATCACTAAACTCAGCGTGTTCAGTGTGAACAGAGTGACCCTCTTCCGGCGCGCGCCCCCTTCTTGTTCCGTGAACGGTTTGCTTATCAAACGCTAGCCTTTGCGTTAAGTCGGCTACCTTTTTTTGTTTGACCATCTCATTGTACTTGTCCATTAGACGTCGTTGCTCGTTTATGAGCCATTCTTTAGGGTCATTGGTTTCATCTTCTGGACCCATTGGTCCTTTTTGTTTCGCGCCGGTAAGATTTTGGAACGTGAGATCGTCTGGAGGAGTTTCAGTCTGGCCATGAGGAGTTGTGATGAAGGGATGGTTACTGGTGGTGCGCGTAGAATCACGCGGCACCCTCAGAAACTGCTGTCCCTCATTAACATCCTCACGTTCAATATCCTCCAGAACTTGATCGCTGTTACGAACACCAAAAACCATGGTGAGATTTTTTTTTAGAGATCTGATGAGATTTTGTTGCCGTTGTAACAGGTGATGGCGCCAATGAAGAAACGTGGATCGACTCACTGGTAGACGATCTACTTTCCTCGGGTGTGATTATGCTATTTCACCGATGGTTCTCTGGGATCTGGATTCTTCCACCTACAAAATGAACAGCACCGTAAACTTACCCCTCAGAAAGGGACAGAGGGGTCCTCTTTGGGGTAACCCTCCGGTGTGAGAATAAGAATTTGTAGGAGGAGATAATAATATGAGAGTAAAGAAATTGGAGTGTATTGCTTAATATAGCTGAATACTGTGTGATTGGGTGTACCTCTCCTTGTGGAGTTGATGTGGTATTTATAGTGCTAGGGTTTCCAATGATTGGGCTCAGACCCAATTAGGGCCTTTTTGGCCTCCTCCTATAGCTTCGCGCCACGTGTCCTTGGGACACCTGGTGCTTTTTCATTGGTTAGTTGCACATGGGTTTTGCTGAGTTGTCCACCTTTCATTGGCAGCTGTCAACGTCAGCATATTCTTATTCCTTAAAAAGATACCTTCTGGAAGGTTGTCTGACGTGCACAATTAAGGTTGTCCTTACCCTAATTTGGATAAGGACGAGGTTGATTAAGTGCATGTGTGATATGCGCCTATCCTGAGGATGCGCGAGGTCTTCTCTTTATTCTCACGCGCAGATGTTTCATGCGCAGATGTGATATGCACAAGCATGTGATATGCGCCACGCGCGGATGCGCCACGCGCAGATGTGATATGCGTGAGCATGTGATACGCGTGAGCATATGTGATGCGTGAGCATATGTGATGCCTGAGCATATGTGATGCCTGAGCATGTGATGCATGAGCATATGTGATATGCGTGAGCATATGTGATATGCGCCATGCGCATAGGTTTTGGCTTTGTGCCTTCATAATGTCTTGATTTCAAGCCTCTTGTCTATATCTTGTGGGTTGACCCGCCTCGCTCGGTGTTGAGGCGGGTACATACCTCTTCAAGATTGAAGATGCGACACGAAAGCAAAATGAAAAGGGGAAAGGGATAGCGTAAGAAAAGGCTTAAGCAAGCTCAAGGAAATGGACCTTGGTGATCATATTTGTTTTTTTGATCATATTTGACTTTTGATCACATGGAGTTACACTTGTTTTTTTGATCATATTTGACCTTAGTGTCTTTCGTATGAGCCTTTTCCTGGTTTGGGCTTGAAACATTTGTAACAAATTATGGGTTTTGGTATAAAACTTATGAATTCTGCATATTTATGAGGATTTTGTGTTAAAACTTTTGCCTTTAGGTGTGTTAACTGGATCTGGAAATTGATTGGAAAAGACTTTTGTTGTTACATGTGTGACAAGCAGATTGCAAAAGACTTTTGTTGATGGGCACTTTCTGTACTGTCAATTTAAAGCAAAAGACTTTTGTTATGGACCCTATAATCAATTTCATATGTGGTTTTTTGTTGTTACTCGTGTGACATGTAAAGTTTACATATTGCAGCTTGCAGCTACATTTGCAGATTGCAAGTAACACTGTAACAGATTGCATATTGCAGCTACATTAATATGTGTGTCTAAGTTCGCTTATTTCAGTTAAATTTTTTAGATGTACTACATTTTTTTTGTTTATATATTCATGTTGACGTTTAATTTTATTCGATATTTGATAGCTTTTGTTTGTTCATTTATACTATTAACAACCGAACACGAACACGATCATTTTTATAAAAAATTAACACGAGCAAGAAAACCTCATTCGTTAATTCTTCATGTTCGGTCGTCTGTTGCAGCTTGCATATTGCAGCTACAGCTTGCAGAGTTGCAGAAGTAAGCAATGCGATGGTAAAGGTTTATTGTGCTTCATTATTCAGTACTTTTAAGGTAAAAAGACTATTACAATATATATAAATAATTATAGTATATGTAGCGTCCGCAACTGCTTCTATGCATTCACTTCCTTTTGGTGTCCATTTTGTTCATCAGTAAGCTGATTCTGGATCTCAAGTTTATGGAACACGGTTTCTATGGTTTGTGCAATTTTACAGCCGGTTAAGTTGGTTCAGGGAAACCGACATGAAATGATGCTTGTTTGATCGGGGCTCGAGGATTTACACCTGCAGCTTGCTGTTTAATGTAATTATAGAGCTGCTGGTGAAACACGTGGTTGAATGAGAAACAACAATCTTCATCCGTTGAGCTTTTAGAATACTTTGATGATCCAGACCCTTGTCTTCGGCAGGGATTCATAATCCATTATCTGCACAGTGCAAGTAAATGCGGATCATGTTAGAATTTATTCCCTCAAATCGAAATTACACAAGCGCCTTTATTATTACCTTCAATAAGTCATCTTTACCTGAAAGCACCTGAATCTTTTTTCTTGTTCTTTCTTGCAGAAGAGGTTTCACAACATGCAAAGATTTGGAATTTAAAGATGTATAACAAAGACTCTAAATCTTGTATCAATGGTGTGAAGGGAAATCGGTAACCTTTCAACATGCTGAAAAAACATACGGCGCGTTGACGATATAGTAAGTATCTGTTTTCTCTGGGTACCAAACCGAAACAATTGCTACAGAAATTCGGTACCAAATCGGTACCATACCGAAATATCAGTACCGTACCGGTACTAAAACATTATTTTCGGGATCGGGATCGGTACCAAGTATTTGTAATTTTCGGTACCGATCTCATCCCTATATAGTAAGCAACAATTTTTGTTTCTCACCGCTTTCTTATTTGTTTTTTTGTGTATTTGTTTGTTTATGTAATTTTTTTATTATTCTATTTGTTTTAAATATTTTAACTTGAAGAATTTATTATTTGGATTTATTTTCAGAACCATAATAAACAAATCCGATATCGGCCGAATTCACATCGACTCACCGTCTCAGTGCCCGGATTTTAACAATCGAGTAAACATCATTTTAAATATGTTATTTGTATCATAAGCTACATCATAACCAAGTTTGTGTCATTTGATCATATGTTGTACGTGTGCCAATACAATTTGAACGATTTTTTTTCCTGATTTATTGCCGGTGAACGAATTTAACTGATACCGACCGAATTCGAGTTGATGCGTCGCCGCAACGCGGCGGGTTGTTTACCTAGTTGTTATTATTAACATTAGCACTTGACAGAAAACTTACACCAATTAGCGATTACGATCTCCGCTTCTCCCAATCCGTCGTCGATATCGCAAAATATCCAAACATGAAAGCTCTGGCCGGCGGCAATCGCGCCAACAACCACCGTTAACGATCACCACAAATCCTCCGCAGGCAAATCATCTCTCCCTACTGTCACTATTGTTGGATTGTTATTGGAGTTGGGGACTTACCATAAGAAAATAGCACGCAACCAATAATTACATTTTTCCAAGGGCCAGATCGTATAACTATTGTAGGTTGTCGCGGTCTACTCAAACAACTGATTTTCTTAACTTAAATACCTATAATAAGTACGAGTAAGTAAGGTCGTCTCCACAGTTACTCAAGGAAAGTGCTAATTTAATATTACTGAATTATTAAACTAAGGCGGACAAACGATGTCAAGCAATTTTTAGAAAAAGGTTTTTAATTAAAACTTAAACAATTACTTAAAAAGATTTGTAAACAATATTAATGAAAAGCATTCATTATAGGTTCAGGTAATGTGGTATTCAACTTAATCCCAGATTTACTTGTCTTGATTGCGCAGTAATTACTAGACCAATTAGTTTGATTGTGATGACAAACGATACCCAAACCGAATTGTTGACACAATTGAACTCGATCTACCTAATTACCAATTTATATTTGATGAAAACTAATTAGGTGACAATAGTTGATGATGATAAATTCAATGACACAAGAACCTAACCCTAAGTCTTGATGAATAAAACCAAACAAGTGATGCACTAATCAATAATCGAAAATATAAATTGTTTAAACAATCAAGCACTAACTTTGAACAAGATAAAAACAATAAAGTCAAATCAAGTTCATAATATTAAGCATAATAAATCTGGTCTTAAGAGGAATTACACAAAACCCTAGCCTAGAATGAACACAGAAACTTAGCCGAGCATCGACATATCGATTAAATAACTTATCTTTGATGACATGCAAACCTAAGATGAACCGACAGCTTTGGAATGATGAAAACTCGCCCTAACCAGCCTCTTTTGCCTCTGGAAGTTGTAATAATCTGAATGGTGAGGTTAATAGGTTTATATAGTGAAAAACCTAGATTTTTTCGGTTTTAAGTCGGTTCACGTCGCGCGAAGTTGTCATGGGCCTCATCTTCGCGTCGTGCTAAGGACAAAATAGTTGGGCTCAGAATCTTGAAACTTCGCGTCGCACGAAGTTTTTTGTCAAGCATCTTAGCGTCACGCGAAGATGCAAAATAACCAACAGACTTAATTTATTCTCTTTAACTGCCTCGTGATGCGTGCACTTCCAATCTCTCACTTCTAAATCTTCGTTCCAAACTCGTAAATATTCCCGATAAGCTCCTTAACTTCCAAGTCCTTGAAAACACATAACAATGCTTGAAGTACCAATGTTCATTTATTTATTTACCTAAAATTAACTAATTAATATATAAAATAACTAACTTTTACCCAACCATCGCATCCCCACACCTATCCTTTTTCGTCCCGAAAAAGACTTTGCAATGAAATCAGAATCAGAGATCATTTTCACAAAATACTTCTTAGATTATCTTAATTAAGCACAAGGAACACAAAAACCGCGACTGCCGATATTGTTGTCCACTTAAATCCATGCCTTAATACTTACCGGGAAAAATAAGGTGTGACAGTTTTATTAGTTCATATGATTAAAATGGAACGCGCACTTCAAAGTCCTGAAGTCGCCTTACCATACTTCATTATAGTTTTACCGAATCAGACCACCCCAACTTGACTTAAACCTTGAGATTAGACGATCAAAATTTTGCACATTCGTACAATTTTTAAGCCCATATGTAACAACTAAGACAATCATGGATATTTTATCGAAACCAAAACCTAAACTTAAGCATCAAAGTCTACCAGAATGGCATCAGATACGATTAAGGTGTAATTAAGTAATTAACTAGCAAATAGCCCCCACTACATGGCATACCCCCGTTATTAAGCAATACCCCAAAGTCCATCACCATAGGTGAGTAGACACAAATTCATTTGTAGGGCTTACATATAACGTGTCCCATGTGGTCCGTTTCTTAATGATAATGAGACGCGAGCACGGGGACCCCATATGACTAACAACGTGTATGATCAAGCAAATAGTGAATTTGTACTTTTTAAAGCACACAGTGATCATGTTTAATGACTTATGATTTGGCAGATAAACTGCAGGTTTGCTCTTATTAAGCTTATATAATATACATAAATCCATTTAGAATTTACGCATACCCAGATGATAAACCGCATACAGACCCATGGTCTTCGAACCCCAGAGCATCCCATCAATACAGGATTTAAGGCTATAAAACCATACGCCTATGAAGTGTTAACCACTTAAACTAGCAGTTTTTTTTATTTATGTTTATATCACAAGCTATCTAGCATACTCTAACGTTAAGCCTATCCAAGCATTGTACAATAACTATTCATATTTAAAATTTTCTTTTTGGTTATTAAATCTAACAAAAGGCTTGAGTATGGCCTAATCTTTCATTCCAGTCCTTACACAGGCTTAGCTAAACAAACAAAACCCTGAAGGCATTTCCCACTAAAAATCAAGCATTTTTAAACTTCAACTAAGTCTACAACCAAATTATCCTTTCATTCTCAAGGCTGAGCCTACCGACACATCCCAAATTAAGTGAGTTCCCGTTTTTATCATCTCATATTATATAATAATTTTGAAAAACAACCCCCGATTTTTCTATCATCTTCCATTATTTTGCAAAAATTCTTAATTCAAGGAACATTAAAACTTTCAAAATTTTCAATTTCTCCCCCATCCCCACACTTGAGGCAAACATTGTCCTCAATGTTTAAAATTTAAGACATAAAATAGGGACGGGGTTAAAATTCACTTTGACAATTTTAAAACCGCGCTTAATGTGATGATGGTTACTACTAAATATACACAAATACAATTACACTCTTAACACAAAAAACTAATAAAACAAAGAAGGTTATGAAAACGAAATCACCTGATAGAAAATACAACTCTTATGTGCAACTCTCGTGCCCTTGGTGATGCTCTCGGTGAACTTACCTCTTCAACTCTCAAAACAAAATCTGCAAACTCTCAAACATGTAGAAACACGCTTCTCACAAGTGTTAAAAATTTAGGTCTTTTAAACCGTTTGCAAAACCGTTAATTTTAAATTACCAATCAATATTAATTAAATTCATAACCAAATTTGTTAAACTAGTAAAAAATGTTAAAAGACCTAACTCACTTTTGTAGGAATCACGATTGCATTTAGCGTATGCAACAAGCCCTTTAAACCCCCCGGTAGCCCGGGTAGACGAGTATGGTCTCGTGAGGGTTTATAGTGAACTACACCCACAAAGTTCAATTACAACAAAAAATATACACATACCTGAATACAAGGCCGTGTTGCCTCCCGGTTAGTGCAAAGTTTTTGTTAAGGTCTTCCGCCGGACCGTTACCTGATTTCTTGGTTATGGTGGTCAATGGAGTGCTTACCTTCCTCTACCTCGTTCTTCTTACTCCTCCAATAAATGGGTATATTATCTAGAACATTCCACCTTGGTTTGAAGCACGCCAACCGTCTTTGTTCATTCACAAATCCCGGTGGCTTCTTCGCCTTCTCCATCTTTGGCGGTTTCTTCTTACTTGTTTTGCCAGTCTCATTATTAACCACTTTTTTTCTTGCATGTTTGAAATCATCACCTGACGTTGCCACCTCTCCAACACGTATCTCTACCGCATTCAGCTCCTCTTTTTCTCTTTCCCGCTTCGACCTATCAAACACAAAACTCTCTTCTTCTCTAGTGTCATCCTCGCTCACATGAGGAAGACACCTGTTAGTAGCACCTAACCTAGAAGATTTATCTTTGAAAGAATAATCAAATGAATTTGAAAAGATATGCAAAACTAACTTATGGTTACCAAAGATCATGCACACTGTTCCATCTCGGTAATTGATTTGAGCATTTGATGTTGCCAAAAACGGTCTCCCCAATATCGCTCTCGGCTCTTCTTCATTCTCTACCGATATATAATCAAGAACAAGAAAATCTTCAGGATAGTAAAAATCACCAACCTTTACTGCAACTCCAACCAACTTCCCTCGGGGCCGTCTTCGAGTGAAATCAGCTAACACCAATGTGGTGTCAACTTCTTGTAAAGGTTCAAACTCAAAACGGTCATAAACACTCCCTAGTAGAACACTTACACTCGCACCATAATCAACTTACGCCTTGGTGGTCTTGAACTCGCCAATCTGAATGGGAATAAGTGGTGCCCCTGTTTCAAATTCTTCAACCGTGTCGTTCAACCCATGATCTTCAATGGTGATTGTACTCATGTGTACGCTTATACCATTTGATGAACTGCTACTCTGGTGGCTCGGACCCTTCAAGGTGTCACTTGGTAGCTTCTTCGGGTCTTTCTTTAAAGTGGCCAACTCTTCATCCAATTGGCTCATTTGTTTGTCTCTTGCGGTGTTCGCCTTTTCTTGAATCTCCATTCTTCGGCTAAAGTCTTTTAGTAGTGTTAGGATTTCCTAATCTTGCGAAGAACTTTGACATTGAGCCGCCCCTTGACTTTGCTAACCTTGATGATAACTCTTCTAATAACTCTTGTTGTAACCCCCTGACTCTCTTTGATTATACCCGCTTTGACCATTACCCCTCTCGTTCCCATTTTATCGCTGATTCGACTAATAACCTGCTTTTTGGGAATTTCCTTGAAAGTTGGATTTTGTTGCATGTTCGGGTTTCCATAACTAAAATTGGGGTGGTTTTGGAGGCCCGGGTGATAGGCATTTGAATTCATGTTACCATTGTTGTACCTTTTCTCACCCTAAACAAAAGTCACCTCCTCTTCTTCGTCTTCCATCACAACTCCACAAGTCGCCACCACATGGCCTATTCCACCACAACCTTCACAAACTGGATACGCCTTTCCCGATTTACCGTTTTCTTTTACTCCTACCCCAATCAACTGATCCAACTTCCTATCCAACCTAGTCATACGATCATCCGACTCACCACTATCCATGGCTTTAACAACCGCTCTTTTAACCATTCGGTTCAACTGAGCTTGTCTCTTCGAGTTCATTGCATGTCTTTCCAAATGTTGCAAATCTTCATTCTCATCATTGGTAAAAAAATGACCCATTTGTGGTTGACTGAAGATCACGCACATCGTCGCTCGATAACCCGTCATGAAACGCTTTGATCAGTTCCCATAGTGCTATCCCGTGGTGAGGACAGGTTCTTAATAACCTCTTGAATCTCGTAAAAGCTTCATGAAAAGATTCACCCTATCCTTGCTGAAAATTTCTGATGGAGGTTTGGGCCTTGGATGTTCTTTGTGGTGTATAATACTCATCCAAGACTTCATAGCCAGATCTTGTCACATGTAAATGCTCGCTGACGGTAGAGATAAGAATCACTGCTTCGCTAGATCTTTGAGATTGAATTGAAAAACCACTAGCTTGACTTCATTGGCAGTGAACCTTTGACTTGAGATGGTTGTCACACCCCGAAAACCTTAACTTAACACAGCGGAAGTTTTTAATTTTAATTTGTCGCGTTATGACAGACGCCGATAGTCAACAATAATAACCATTTAATAATAAAAGCATCATCTTTTATTATAAGAAATATTTTACAACATCAGAGTTTATTACACGTGCTGATGCACGGTTTACAACACATCACTTTTGTTCAAACACCCCACGCTCTCGTTTCCATGCCACCTCGAAACCTTCACTTTCCTGCAAAGCATAATTAAATAATATTTGGGTCAACACGAATGTTGGTGAGTTATTCCTGAGAAGAAAAACTTATTATATAAATATAAACAATTTATATATAAACAACACATGAGTATAATGGTGTACGGCCATTATACTCCCAATTAAAGACCGATCAAACACGGTACACACAATAACGAAACCCGCATTTTACCTTTAAGCACAAAAAGCGTTAGTTGTAGACTAGCTACGAATACAACGCGTGTATGACTACCAATTTGATAACTCGAAACGTACCATACTCGAAATATTCCCACTTTTAACCCAAAGAGAATGGAAGTGGGGGGCGTCACCCCGATAGATCTACCAACATTTCTGCGCCCGCAATTCGGTTAACAGTTTTTAACCAAATTGATTCATCCCACAATAACGACAATTTGTAGTATAATGCGTTTTCAAAACATATATATATATATATATATATAAATACGAATATAGATATACAATATGCTTTTCGGAGGAAGAACTCACCTTTGATTTCAGTGTTCGAATAAACTCTCGTTCCTATATTAGTACATGTTTGTTAATTTTAGGTTTGACTAAAATATATACAAACATATAACACATAAAGTTTACTATTTTATAATCTTATAAAAAAAATATATAAACAAGTAATAATCAACTAATAATTGTTTTATTTAATAATTTAATTTAATTATTAAAATTTATAAAAATTATTACCTTTAGTTGCTGGAGTGTTTTGGAAAAGTTTAAGTTATTATTTTATTTAAAATTTTAACTCTATTATAATCGGTTTTGTCAGTTTTCCCGGTTTCGTTGGTTTTGAGCTTAAAAACAAACCGGTTGTCATTTTTATGAAACTTTTAGTTTTAAATTATCTAGAACACTTTTTATATAGTTTTTAGTCAAGTTTTATTGGTTTTTCAATAAAAATGTTTTGGTTCTTATTTTGTTGCCAATTTCTTAAAAATGCCAATTTTTAACGTTTTCGTGTCGGTTTTCGCGACACGAACCGTGTTGGTTTAAGTTTTGCTATTCTTGACTTTTCTTATACTTTAACTTATGTTAAATATAAGAATATTATGACTTTAGGAGCTGTTTTAATCCAGTTCCAAAAACTCATGTCGGTTCACCTTAAAAATCGAACTTTCTGATCGTTAAAGTCACCGACAAGCTATTTAAGTCACAATGTCAAAACCAAACCATTTGGTACAGCAAATATACACCTAATAACAAATAATATATCATCATATACATGTTTGATCATTTAGTACCAAGTATGCACATAAAACAAATTTTTAACTACACATGTTCAAGCCTTAGCTTAAGTTTTCAACTATACAATATACATGTTATTTCTTCAATCTCTACAAGGTGTTTATGTACCAAAATTTCCAGATCTTAATAACCCATATTAACATCTTATTTCATCCCATTATTATCTTTTAACCAACACATTCTTGATTTCTTTAACAACAAAGTTTCTATTACTAGTAAGTAGTAATTTTTAATAACCTTATTATCATACTAACAATCTTTACAATAGAGTTTACTAAAGTAATCCTAACCACAAGTCTTTAATCATCCACACAAGATTATGTTCACTTATCAAATCATTTTGCAAAACATCTTGTACAATTTACAAAGTTTCCTTTATTAGTAAGTTTAACACAAACTCTTGTTTATCTAAGTTATCATGTTTCATGCATCCTAGTACTTCTAGTAGATTTTATTCTTTTCCATATGTCCCATTCAATCACTTAGTTTGTCATTTTCAATCCATATAAAATCAATACAAGTCAAGTATGAGCTTTATGATCAAAAGTCAAATTTTGTATTACTTGCATGTGTAAGTGACTTTCCAACAAAGTCAAATCCTTACACTTTTGTCAACCCTTTTCCAAGATTCTTTCAAAACCATTATTATCATTACTTACAACTTTTTCAAGTAATCAAGTATGTGGGTTTTCAAAATTTATCATTCTTTCTTTAACCGTTTTACCATTTAACAAACTTACAACTTCAATCCAATACCAAAATCAAAACCCATGGTTCTAATGGGTGTTTTTACCCATAATCCATTTCCAATCGTTTGACCATTTTCACATTTACTTCCAATATTAAAACAATACCTAAACTCATTTGTTAAACAAACTCAAGTAACATCCATATGGACAATCTATACAAGCTAAAATGCAACCATAACAAGTCCTATAATCAACAAAACCTATCTTATACATTCCTATGTAAACTCACGGCCACATACATACATGCATATATCCATATCATACTTGCATGTATACTACCAAACATACTAAAATCAAGCCTTAAACATCAAATAACAACTAATATACACAAATCTTTGAAGTGGGTTACCTTGGGTTTCGGATTTGGTGCCTATAGAGGTGATAATGTGACCTTGGGTTGGCTATAATCCTTCCTTTGGCTTCCTACTTCTTGTATTTTGCTTAAACCTCCACCAAATACCTTCTAATCAATTGTTGTGTGTGTAAAAATTTGAAAATGTGAGATGGTAGGGAGGTGATGGGGTGGCCGGTTATATGAAGGGAGAAAGGGGGGTATAGGGTGATGTGTTGTATGGGGTAGAATGTGTATGTGTCCATCCAAGTAATCTAGGTAATCATTTGATACATACATGCAAGCTTCTCATTGGTGGGTTTGGGAGGTGGGTTGGGTCGTGTGAGGGTGGCGGCCGAGAGAGATGGGAGAGGGAGAGGGAGAGGTAATTTGAATATTGACATGTGCTAAAAACTAGGTATTAACGTTTAACGTATCTCGTAATTTATCTAGCCAAACGACTTCCGTTTCTAATAAATTTTATCAGACTTTGAGCGAAATTAGATTACAGTCAATGTCTGCCTAAAAATATAATTTTCTGATAAACTTAATGTCGGGCTCTTACGGTGTCCTCTACTGGCTTTCGGTTACTTATTTTCTAATTTTCGCGATTCGAACATTCTAAAATTAAGTTTATACACTATCTCTAATATCCTAACATAAAATTAAATTTTTCGAGGTCATCTTGACACGTTTATGAATTTATTCGTTTTGAGATATTACCCGGTGTCATCTTACACAGTGTCAGCTACACGACAAAATTGAACTTTTTCGGGTTCCATACTTTAAAATTCAACTAAAATCAAAAACTTTGACTAAAAATATTATTCCTATGTATTTATTTTACTAATTAATACGCGATAATGGTTAATATAATTACCAGATTAGTCTAATTTTTGGCGGTTGTCACATTCACCCATCCTTTTAGAAATTTCGTCCCGAAATTTAGGATGTAGTGCTGGTTTCGGTTTCTTCTGGGAAGAGGTGAGGGTATTTCGCCTTCATTTGATCCTGACGTTCCCATGTGAACTCGGGACCAAGACTTGAATTCCAGCGAACCTTGACAAGCTTAATCCTGTTACGCCTTAGCTTCTGGATTTTCCAGTCCATGACTTCAACAGGTTCTTCTACGAATCGAAGCTTATCATCAACCCTTATGTCCTCAATAGGAACAATTAACGATTCGTCAGATAGACATTTCTTCAGATTGGATATGTGAAACACGTCGTGTATTCCACTGAGTTCTGAAGGTAGGTCGAGTCGATAGGCTACCGACCATACTCGTTCGGTAATTTTGAACGGTCCAACGTATCGTGGACTAAGTTTTCCTCTTTTACCGAATCTGACTATGCCTTTCCAAGGTGATACCTTTAGTAACACTTGGTCTCCTACTTGGAATTCCAACGGTCTCCTGCGATTATCCGCATAACTTTTCTGTCTGTCGGCTGCAGCTTTTAACCTGTCCTTGATTTGAAAGACTCTGTCGGTGGTCTCTTGGACAATTTCAGGACCTGTAAGTTGCTTTTCTCCGACTTCTGCCCAACAAAGGGGAGATCGACATTTTCTTCCGTACAAGGCTTCAAACGGTGCAGCCTTAATACTGGAGTGGTAGCTGTTATTATAGGAGAATTCAGCTAAATGCAGATAAGTATCCCAACTACTTCCGAAATCAATGATACAGGCTCGCAGCATGTCTTCCAATGTTTGGATAGTTCTCTCGCTTTGACCGTCTGTCTGGGGGTGATTGGCGGTGCTCATATCTAAGCAAGTTCCTAGGGATTCGTGAAGAGATTGCCAAAAACGAGAAACAAATCGACCATCTCTATCAGAAATGATTGAGACCGGTATTCCATGTTTGGCTACGATCTCTTTCAGATACAGCTGAGTTAACTTCTCCATTCTGTCTTTTTCTCTAATGGGTATAAAATGAGCGGATTTAGTTAATCTATCCACAATTACCCAAATCGCATCATAACTTCGCGGAGTAACTGGCAGTTTGGTTATGAAGTCCATGGTAATATTATCCCATTTCCACTGAGGGATCTCTGGTTGTTGCAGTAGTCCAGGCGGTCTTCTATGTTCAGCTTTCACTTTGGAACATGTCAGGCACTTGCTGACATACACAGCTATGTCTCTTTTCAAGTTAGGCCACCAGTAATGTTCTTGGAGATCTTTATACATCTTGGTTGATCCTGGGTGGATCGAATATCCAGACTTATGCGCTTCGTCTAGAACAAGATTACGCAGATTTCCATAGAGTGGTACCCAAACTCGATCAAGTAGGTATAGTGTTCCATCAGACTTTGTGATAAATTCATTTTCAAGTCCTCGCAATTTCTCAAACCTTACATTTTGCGGTTTCAAAGCTTCACGCCGTGCATCACGAATTCGAGTAGTAAGACTCGTTTGAACCGTCAATCCTAATGCACGAACACGCAGAGGCTTTTCTCTTTCCTTTCGACTCAACGCATCAGCCACAACATTCGCTTTACCCTTGTGGTAACGAATCTCACAGTCGTAATCATTGAGTAATTCTACCCATCAACGTTGCCTCATATTTAGCTCTTTCTGATCAAAGATATGCTGGAGACTCTTGTGATCAGTAAATATTGTACATTTGGTTCCATACAGATAATGCCTCCAAATCTTAAGAGCAAACACAACAGCTCCTAATTCCAAATCATGCGTCGCGTAGTTCTTTTCATGCACCTTGAGTTATCTGGATGCGTAAGCTATCACCTTGTCTTGTTGCATAAGCACACAGCCAAGACCTAAGCGAGACGCATCACAATATACTACAAATCCATTGGTACCTTCTGGTAAGGACAAGATTGGTGCACTACACAACTTTTGTTTAAGCAATTGGAAGGCTCCTTCTTGTTTTTCTGTCCACTCATATTTCTTGTCTTTTTGGGTTAGTTGGGTTAAGGGTTGAGCTATAGAAGAAAAATTTTCAATGAATCTACGATAGTAGCCAGCTAATCCTAAAAATTGTCGCACTCCAGTGGGTGATCTTGGTGTCTCCCAATTCTTAATTGCTTCAATTTTTGTTGGATCAACTAGGATACCATCTTCATTGATTACATGCCCTAAAAAGTGGACTTCTCGAAGCCAAAAATCGCACTTGGAAAATTTGGCATATAACTTATCTTCTTTTAGCAATTCTAGAATCAGTTTTAAGTGTTGTTCATGTTCTTTCTTGGTTCGTGAGTAGATAAGTATGTCATCGATGAATACTATCACGAATTTATCCAAGTATAGCTTACAAACTCTGTTCATAAGATCCATGAACACAGCCGGTGCATTCGTTATGCCAAAAGGCATGACCAGGAATTCATAATGGCCATAACGAGTTCTGAAAGCGGTTTTTAGGAACATCCTCTTCTGCAACACGTAACTGATGATACCCGGACCGCAAGTTGATTTTTGAGTAATAGCTTGATCCTTGCAACTGATCAAACAAATCATCAATTCTCGGTAGTGGGTACCGATTCTTAATAGTAAGTTTGTTCAGTTCTCTGTAATCGATACACATTCGAAAAGAACCGTCCTTCTTTTTCACAAATAAGACTGGAGCTCCCCAAGGTGAGAAACTTGGTCTTATGAATCCTTTGTCTAGTAATTCCTGGAGCTGATTAGATAACTCCTGCATTTCCGATGGTGCTAATCTGTACGGAGATCGAGCTATTGGAGCGGCATCTTGAACCAGATCGATTCTGAATTCGACTTGACGCTGAGGAGGTAATCCAGGCAAGTCTTCAGGGAAAACTTCTGGAAAATCCCGTACTACAGGAATATCCTCTATCTTTCGCTCTTTAGCCTTGTGTCGACTACATTGACAAGAAAAGCGAGACATCCTTTCCTTAACATTTTGCGAGTTTTTGTGATACTAGAGAGTTTTAACTCGGTGTTACTCTGGTCACCTCGAATGCTGAGAAATTGACCGGTTGGGGTTGGTAAACGAACTAGCTTTTCGGAGCATATGATTTCAGCACCATTTTTGGATAACCAATCCATTCCTACTACTATATCAAAACTGCCTAATTCTACGGGTAAAAGATCGATTGGAAACCTAAGGTTTTCTAACAGAATATTGCAGTTTCGGACAATTTTACTGGTTTCAATTAGCTTCTCGTTGGCTAATTCTATTGAGTAATTATTGTCTAACTTGCTTGGTTCAATACCGAGAAGGGGTTCAAATTGGTCAGAAACAAAGCTTAAATCTGCTCCAGTATCAAATAGTACATAAGCATAATGATTGTTAACAAGAAACGTACCGGTGACTACGGATGAGTCTTTCCGGGCCATTTTCGCGTTCATCTCGAATGCCTTGCTCTTAGCATTTTGTACCTTGAGTTTGGGGCAATCATTTCTGAAATGCCCGATGACGCCGCATTTGAAACATTCGAAAGTTCGGTTTCCTGAACCGGACGGAGAGTCCCTACTGAAACAGTACTGAGTCTGGTGTCCAAATCGATTGCACTTCAGACATTTCCAACATTCCCCATTATGACTCTTTCCACACCTGTTACAAGTGAATCCTTGTCCTGATCCTCTTGCGTTTGCTGCAAACATTCTTCGTGCTCCTTGGTATCGCTTGAACTGTCCTCCTGAGTCACCATTCCACTTTCGTTTGAGTTCTCCGATTTTCTGATTTTCGGTAACTGATTTTCGTTCAGGTTCGGCGGTAGTCGCTTTCTTACCGAAGTCTTTCAGAGTTCCCATACGAATTGATTTATCAGTTAAAGATTTTGCCAGCTCTCGGGCTGACTGGATAGTGGTTAGTTTGGAGGAGGTAACCAATCCTCGGATCTCGGGAGCTAAGCCCCAAATGTACCTCTCGATTCTTGCATATTCAGGCGTAACCAGTCGGGGTACTAGCCGTGCCAAAGCGTTGAATCGAGAAGTATATCCTCCAATGTCAGCACCTTCCATCTTTAACTGCGAGAATTCGTATTCGATTTTCTGAAGTTCGTTTCGGGGACAGTACTCCTTTAACAACATTTCTTTTAGTTCTTCCCAGGTTAGACGGTAAGCGGCATTTTCTCCAAGATTTTGAATTATGGAGTTCCACCACTCGAGTGCCTCATCACGGAATGAGCACACTCCGTATTTTATCCGTTCGAAAGGAGTGCAATCACTGATTTTCATTACAGATTCCATTTTCTCGATCCACCGGATAATTTCCAAAGGTCCTTCGGCACCGGTAAATTCTTTCGGTCCGCAACCTTGGAAAATTTTGTATGAGCACCCGCGTACCGTGCTACCTGAGGTGTTATCGTTTAGATTTTCGGTTCTAGGTGTTTCTCCATTCGAAGTATTAGTTGTATTTAGGGGGTTTTGGCTTGCGTTGCGATTAGCCTCATGTTGCTCGAGTGTCGTATTTACATGTTGAGCGATTAGCTGAGCTAACTCGTCTTGAGAGGAAGGTAGTCCGGTTGCTTGATTATTAGTGGATCGTCTTGTTTTTGGCGCCATGTTCTTTTTAGAAAAATATAATTTTGGTTAGTTTGAAAAAATGATATTTTTCTAAGTTGTAAAGAATCAAATAGCTTCATTAATAATACAAACATAAATATAATCATCAAATAGTGGGATTTTATAATGTACCAAAATACCAAAAATTAGGTGTACTTACCTACACCTTGATCACCCACCATAATTCTAGTTCTTACCACAACCACACAAAAATAACAACAAGGTCCAAGGTTAAGTTACATCACAACTACCATAATCAACATATTACCCAAAACGCCCTACTACATCTAGTGAAGGCTCATCAAATAGCCTACGCATGGCTCTATCATCTCATTCTTCATCTCAAGAACTCCTACCCTGGCTTTTGTCATCAGTCCCTGGTTCTTCAGTTCGTTCACAAACTGGTGCATCACATCACGAGTTTGGTCATCAAGACCCTGTTTATGCTCGATAGCAAGCACACGGTCCACCATGTTATGAACGATGTTCTCGTAGGCTGAGAACTTGGCAAGAAGAACCATAAGTAGCTCGTGATCAGAGGGTTCCTCGACCACAGGCTCCGGTGCGGGAGGCGGTGGTGGAGAGGGTGGGATCACAGCAAATGGGAGTGCAATGACAGGGGCCGATGCATCATGGTTTGCCCTGGTCCTTCTTCGAGTGTACACCTTCAAGGGTGTAGCTCTCGAAGTAGACCCGGCATCTCCTGATGCAACTACCGGACGCCACTCCACCGGTGATAGTGGAGTACAACTGCTACTAGAGTCGGAATCAGATACGATCGCCACAGAGTTCGTCATCTGAATAAACATATCAATTCAAGTTAGTAATAATCAATTATATATATATCCTTGTTACCTTTTCGTTTCGAGAGGCGGGAAAGGAGCGCGTGTTTGAACATACCGTTATAGTTTAGAAAACTTTATATTTTCTAATTCTCTATAACTGTTGGCTCTGGTACCAACTTCTGTCACACCCCGAAAACCTTAACTTAACACAGCGGAAGTCTTAACTTTAATTCGTCGGGTTATAACAGACGCCGATAGTCAACAATAATAACCATTTAATAATAAAAGCATCATCTTTTATTATAAGAAATATTTTACAACATCAGAGTTTATTACACGTGCTGATGCACGGTTTACAACACATCACTTTTGTTCAAACACCCCACGCTCTTGTTTCCATGCCACCTCGAAACCTTCACTTTCCTGCAAAGCATAATTAAATAATATTTGGGTCAACACGAATGTTGGTGAGTTATTCCTGAGAAGAAAAACTTATTATATAAATATAAACAATTTATATATAAACAACACATGAATATAATGGTGTACGGCCATTATACTCCCAATTAAAGACCGATCAAACACGGTACACACAATAACGAAACCCGCATTTTACCTTTAAGCACAAAAAGCGTTAGTTGTAGACTAGCTACGAATACAACGCGTGTATGACTACCAATTTGATAACTCGAAACGTACCATACTCGAAATATTCCCACTTTTAACCCAACGCGAATGGAAGTGGGGGGCGTCACCCCGATAGATCTACCAACATTTCTGTGCCCGCAATTCGGTTAACAGTTATTTAACCAAATTGATTCATCCCACAATAACGACAATTTGTAGTATAATGCGTTTTCAAAACATATATATATAAATACGAATATAGATATACAATATGCTTTTCGGAGGAAGAACTCACCTTTGATTTCAGTGTTCGAATAAACTCTCGTTCCTATATTAGTACATGTTTGTTAATTTTAGGTTTGACTAACATATATACAAACATATAACACATAAAGTTTACTATTTTATAATCTTATAAAAAAATATAAACAAGTAATAATCAACTAATAATTGTTTTATTTAATAATTTAATTTAATTATTAAAATTTATAAAAATTATTACCTTTAGTTGCTGGAGTGTTTTGGAAAAGTTTAAGTTATTATTTTATTTAAAATTTTAACTCTATTATAATCGGTTTTGTCGGTTTTGCCGGTTTCGTTGGTTTTGAGCTTAAAAACGAACCGGTTGTCATTTTTATGAAACTTTTAGTTTTAAATTATCTAGAACACTTTTTATATAGTTTTTAGTCAAGTTTTATTGGTTTTCCAATAAAAATGTTTTGGTTCTTATTTTGTTGCCAATTTCTAAAAATGCCAATTTTTAACGTTTTCGTGTCGGTTTTCGCGACACGAACCGTGTTTGTTTAAGTTTTGCTATTCTTGACTTTTCTTATACTTTAACTTATGTTAAATATAAGAATATTATGACTTTAGGAGCTGTTTTAATCCAGTTCCAAAAACTCATGTCGGTTCACCTTAAAAATCGAACTTTCCGATCGTTAAAGTCACCGACAAGCTATTTAAGTCACAATGTCAAAACCAAACCATTTGGTACAGCAAATATACACCTAATAACAAATAATATATCATCATATACATGTTTGATCATTTAGTACCAAGTATGCACATAAAACAAATTTTTAACTACACATGTTCAAGCCTTAGCTTAAGTTTTCAACTATACAATATACATGTTATTTCTTCAATCTCTACAAGGTGTTTATGTACCAAAATTTCCAGATCTTAATAACCCATATTAACATCTTATTTCATCCCATTATTATCTTTTAACCAACACATTCTTGATTTCTTTAACAACAAAGTTTCTATTACTAGTAAGTAGTAATTTTTAATAACCTTATTATCATACTAACAATCTTTACAATAGAGTTTACTAAAGTAATCCTAACCACAAGTCTTTAATCATCCACACAAGATTATGTTCACTTATCAAATCATTTTGCAAAACATCTTGTACAATTTACAAAGTTTCCTTTATTAGTAAGTTTAACACAAACTCTTGTTTATCTAAGTTATCATGTTTCATGCATCCTAGTACTTCTAGTAGATTTTATTCTTTTCCATATGTCCCATTCAATCACTTAGTTTGTCATTTTCAATCCATATAAAATCAATACAAGTCAAGTATGAGCTTTATGATCAAAAGTCAAATTTTGTATTACTTGCATGTGTAAGTGACTTTCCAACAAAGTCAAATCCTTACACTTTTGTCAACCCTTTTCCAAGATTCTTTCAAAACCATTATTATCATTACTTACAACTTTTTCAAGTAATCAAGTATGTGGGTTTTCAAAATTTATCATTCTTTCTTTAACCATTTTACCATTTAACAAACTTACAACTTCAATCCAATACCAAAATCAAAACCCATGGTTCTAATGGGTGTTTTTACCCATAATCCATTTCCAATCGTTTGACCATTTTCACATTTACTTCCAATATTAAAACAATACCTAAACTCATTTGTTAAACAAACTCAAGTAACATCCATATGGACAATCTATACAAGCTAAAATGCAACCATAACAAGTCCTATAATCAACAAAACCTATCTTATACATTCCTATGTAAACTCACGGCCACATACATACATGCATATATCCATATCATACTTGCATGTATACTACCAAACATACTAAAATCAAGCCTTAAACATCAAATAACAACTAATATACACAAATCTTTGAAGTGGGTTACCTTGGGTTTCGGATTTGGTGCCTATAGAGGTGATAATGTGACCTTGGGTTGGCTATAATCCTTCCTTTGGCTTCCTACTTCTTGTATTTTGCTTAAACCTCCACCAAATACCTTCTAATAAATTGTTGTGTGTGTAAAAATTTGAAAATGTGAGATGGTAGGGAGGTGATGGGGTGGCCGGTTATATGAAGGGAGAAAGGGGGGTATAGGGTGATGTGTTGTATGGGGTAGAATGTGTATGTGTCCATCCAAGTAATCTAGGTAATCATTTAATACATACATGCAAGCTTCTCATTGGTGGGTTTGGGAGGTGGGTTGGGTTGTGTGAGGGTGGCGGCCGAGAGAGATGGGAGAGGGAGAGGGAGAGGGAGAGGTAATTTGAATATTGACATGTGCTAAAAACTAGGTATTAACGTTTAACGTATCTCGTAATTTATCTAGCCAAACGACTTCCGTTTCTAATAAATTTTATCAGACTTTGAGCGAAATTAGATTACAGTCAATGTCTGCCTAAAAACATAATTTTCTGATAAACTTAATGTCGGGCTCTTACGGTGTCCTCTACTGGCTTTCGGTTACTTATTTTCTAATTTTCGCGATTCGAACCTTATAAAATTAAGTTTATACACTATCTCTAATATCCTAACATAAAATTAAATTTTTCGAGGTCATCTTGACACGTTTATGAATTTATTCGTTTTGAGATATTACCCGGTGTCATCTTACACAATGTCAGCTACACGACAAAATTGAACTTTTTCGGGTTCCATACTTTAAAATTCAACTAAAATCAAAAACTTTGACTAAAAATATTATTCCTATGTATTTATTTTACTAATTAATACGCGATTATGGTTAATATAATTACCAGATTAGTCTAATTTTTGGCGGTTGTCACAATGGTGGCGCATATAGCATTAAATTCGCTCAAGTGTAGGTATGGCACTTCTGATGCCTTCCCATGAAAAGTAGGCATCTCGGTCAGGTTGCTTTGTCTCACAGAAAACGTTCTTCCTTCTCTTACCGGGATAACAATGGGAAGCGGGTTCGTGGCCACTTGTGGGATGAAGTGACTTTGAACTCCCCGAGCGGGCGGTGGAACAAATGCCCTTGGGACCCCATCATCAAACTCGTACTCGGGAAATTACGGCTCGGGAATCTCTTGTCTTCTTTGGGCTCGGCAGTTTCTCGGTGGTTGAACGAGCTCGGGTGTTCAATTTCGGGGGGGGGGGGGTTGTTGTTGTTGTCTTCTATAATATTGACACCTTTAAGCATCCTCCATCTCTTCGTCATCCTCAAACTCATCGAACAACCTTCGCCGATTAGCTACTCTTTCAAACTCAAACTCGATCTGATTATTTGGCGGTTTAGACCCTACAGAACGATCATCTCTCATTTGGTACTGCCTTTGAGGTCACCTGTTTCGGTTTTGGTTAATGTGTTATTTGAGTGATGGTAGGTCATGGAATGGAGGATTTTGTGGAATGTGTTGTGGAATGGGTTGTACTTGATTAGGCTGTGGGTTAAGATTGTCGGGTTGAAACATAGGTGGGATTGGGTAAGTGTTATTCTCTTGATGATTCATGTCTTCTTATTTTTTTGTAAGTCCCGTGGAGGATCTTTCAATATGATATCAACTGATGTTAATGTTGGTGCGGAAATCCAACACAAGATGATACAAGAATAAGTATAAAGAACTCAAAAGATTGCTTCAAAACACACGATATGATTTACGTCGGGTGCTTAAGTACAATGTTTACAATACTCGTCTAATGTATCTATGATACTAGACGGCCAAAATCACACACGTTAACAACACCTAAACCCTATACAAGATATCTATAAATAGGGCAGCCAACATACCAGCCCAACAAAAGCCCAAAGCCCACCGAGAACCATAAGGTTCTCGGTTTACATAATACACCTAACCTAAGCCCAAAAATACAAGCATAAACCACAAAATATAGCCCACATCAGTGAGTGGATTCTTCCATCCAGAAGCTGTCGTACTATGTGAGTACGAAGTGCTGGCAACGTATTCATTCGGAATGACATCGGGAAACAAAGTGCTCCCGAAGATTTGACGAATAGGACTCTCCCCCTCAACTGCTGAATCATTTACTGAAGAGTTTGGAATGCGCACGGTTTCTGTAACTTCTTTCAATTGGCCGACGGACGCAGGTGGTTTGTCATCAAGTGGTTCTGCGACATCATCATCCAACAGAGGAGATATGTGAGATACTGCATGTGAACCTTCTCTCTCAATATCTACAGTGGCACCACCTGAAGTTTCTATGTTGATGACCAGAACTACATTGAATGGCTTGAAGAGTTCATTGTAGTCGAACAGCCTGTCCGGACCAACACGTGCATCAGTCTCATTTTCTTCCAACCAACGAACATCATAGGATTCAAGAATCTGTTTAGTTGACTTATTGTAGACTCTGTAGGCGGTGTGACCAGCATACCCAACAAAGTAACAATCTTCAGCTTTGGCACCAAACTTCGGAGTAGACTCAAGATTTAGTAGTGTACACGGAGAACCAAAGGCTCTGAAGTGTGCAACAGTAGGCTTATGACCATAAACGATCTTATACGGAGTTTTCATTTTTGATTTGTTGATTATCACCCGATTCTGAACATAGCACGCTTTGTTGATGGCTTCAGCCCAGAAGAACAGAGGCAGTTTAGAGTCACACAGCATGGTCCTTGCTGCCTCGATAAGAGTCATGTTTCTCCTTTCAGTCACACCATTCTGTTGTGGTGTCCGAGCTGAGCTGTACTGACGAAGCACCCCCTTTTCTGAACAAAAATAATTCAATGAAGCATTCTTGAACTCCGTACCATTGTCACAACGAATTCCTTTCAGCTTCAGATTCAACTGATTTTCCATCAGCACCACGAACCTCTTGATCAGCTCTGCAGTTTCACTCTTATTTGACAAGAAAAATACCCACGTAAAACATGAGTAATCATCAGTGCTAACCAAACAATAAGAGCTGCAAGAAAGACTTAAGACATGAACTGGAGCAAAAAGATCCATATGCAATAGCTGAAAAACTGATGAGATGGTATTAATCAGTTTTGGATTGTGAGATTTTTGATGATGCTTGCCCAGAGCACAGGCCACACATTTTTCAATGGTAACAAAATCTTTAACGGGTAATCCAAGTACCAAATCATTTTTAGCAAGACGATTCAGATTTTTCATATTAGCATGACCTAGACGACGATGACAAAGCATTGCATTATGTTCAGACACTTTTGAGAACAAACAGATTATTTCATCAGGAACATTTTTGTTCATGTCGATCACGTAAGCATTATCATTGCTTTATGATCGAACAAGAATCCAGTCTTCAGGTATAATGATACCCGGTTTCAAAATCAAACACTCCCTTTTAGTAAAATGAGTTGAAAACCCTTTATCACAGATTTGTGACACGCTCAACAAACTATGCTTCAGCTCTGGAACAAAATTAACATTCTCAAATTTCAGAACACCGTTACTTACAGTACCCTTCTGTGTGATCTTCCCTTTTTCTCCACCTGCAAAGGATACATACTCACCATTAAAAGTTTGAATGTCATGTAGCTGGGAAATGTCTCCTGTCATGTGCCTGGAACAGCCACTATTAACATACCAAGGTCTGATGATATTCCTCCATAGCTGCTCCTGCACAAAGTGCGGGATTAATTAGATTTTGGCACCTAGTCCATAGTGACACTGGGTACTCCTGACTCGTCTACCCTGGTTACAGGCTGCCATGACATATTTTCTCGATTATCTAAAATGGAAGAAGAAACTTTCTTTACCGGAGACTTAGGCATCCATTTATATTTACCATTGAAAGATTTAATGTTGTTTGTACGAATGGATGGTTCAATATCTGGTTTGCATGTAGAGGGAACAAATGAATTTGTTCTCCCGACAGGCCGAGGCTTAGAAATCGAATTCGTTTTTGAAGTAGAAACAGAGTTTCTATTCCTTTTACTAGACATGTTAGGCGTGGTCTGATGAGGACTAAACCTACCAGTTTTGTTCCTGTTCCAATCACCATCAAAAGGATTTGCCTTGTGATACCAAAAATTTCGTCGATAGGTATCACGTGGCATATTCCTCTGGTAAAATCCATAGTAAGATACATATGGACGATGTGGAAAGTTTCTAGCAATATGACCAAGAACCCCACAGTTAAAACAAGTTTGATGTTTTACATAAAAATCATCATGGTGAACCTTTTCTCTTAACCTATTGTGTGGGTCAGTGCGTTTAGCTTGATATTTATTGTTTGACACATTGTCGGTTCGACCCCCATTAGTTCATTTGAGCATCCCTCTTTAATGAACTTGGGTGGTGAGCAGTTTTTAGTTAAACTTTTATTTTTAGTTTTCTTATCAAAACCCACATCAACAGATTTCACAGTTTTAATAGAATCAACCACACAATTGTCTTTGCTCTTAACACCAGAGCCCATACAAACCGACGATATAACAGAATTCAAAACAGGCAGTTTTAAAGAAACATCAGAGTTAATGTCTTTATCAAACGAAACACAAGAGTCATCATCCGCATCAGTCCAATCCTCAACAACTACTTTATCTGCACATGAAGTAAACACGTTAGAATCGTTCACTCCTGAAGTGGATACATCTGTATTCACAAGATCAGACTTGTCATTCTTATCTTGTTTACCGTACTTCATGCCCTGTACCTTTTCTTCCTGTTCTTTGGTGACAGGAAGTTGAACATAGTTGTTATTGTAAGGTGGGGGTACCTGACTATAACCTAAACCCCTACATTCGTTTTCTTTCCACCATAGCTTATTATCAATCATTGAGCTAACTATTTTACTGGAACCCTCGAATTTTTTAAAATCAAACTCAGCTCTTTCAAATTTAGCAGTTAAATTCAAAATTTCAATTTTGGAGGCTTCCAGTTTAGCGGTTAATTCAGCAATCTCCTGCTTGGCATCTAGATGGTGACAACACTTTATGCTGAATTCAGATTTAAGGTTAGAAGAATCCTTTTGATTTGCTTCAATTTTATCTAAAAAGGCTTTTTCATTTTTCTTAAGTTTAAAGTTTTCAGATTTCACTCTCTCCATATCTCTAAGCAAGTTATCATTGTGGAGTTTGTATAAATTAATTTTATCAACACAATCTTGACAGCATGGTTGAAAATTTACCTCAGATGAGCTGGAAGAAGTGAAGGCCATGAACGCAAATTAAAGTTCCCTGATCTGCTCCTCAGCAGCATGTTCTTCCTCAGCATTCTCAACGTGAGCATAATTGGCAGTCTGATTGCCAATGTTGAGAGCAGCCATCTGATCATCCCAAGAAAATTGTTGAGCAACCAAACCACTTTCACCATTTCCCGAGCTCCCCCTAACTTCTCCTCTAACATTTCCCACTGGAACCAGCGCCCTTTCGATGTTTCCTTCCTTTGCTAGGTTGGTACATTCACGAGCAAAATGACCCAGCTCGTGACAGTTGTAGCATCTCAGAGTATCCTTGTTAAAACCCACCTTCTGGTTGTTTGGCATATTCCAATTGTTCCTTCCCGTTCTCTTAGTGAACTTCTTGGCCCGAAACACTGCCATGGCGATTTGCCAAGAGATATCCATTTCTTCAACATCATCTGGATGGATTTGATCAAGCTCAGAAGCAACTACAGGTTGAACCAAATCTCCAGCCAGGAATGCATTGTAGCAGTTCATGAATCCTGCCATTAAAGCTATGTTCTCTTGAGTTTCCTTTGGGATAGAGGGAATCTGACTAGAATTCTGGTTGGGAGCAGCACCAGATGATTGAGGTTGACCACTTCAAGCAGGTTTAGTGAAGAAAAATGGAGCTGGTTGAGATGGGATGGAGGACGGTTAGCTCTGAGTGGACTTGAACATTTGGAAGTTTCCTTGAGGTGGAAGTTGCTGAGTGGCTTTAAACATAGACAAGCTGTCTTGTGAGATAAGGGCGTTGTTGGAAGCGACGTTGTAACCAGCAGCACTTTAGAAGTTTGCATGTTTTATTGCATGTTGCTTGTCATCCATGTCACATGCCTTAATGGTGGCCATCGTCTCAGAGATAGACATCCTGTTGAGATCTTTTCTCTTCTTGATAACCACAACATTCATATCCCAGCTTTTGGGCAATGAGTTCACCAACTTGTTGTTTATCTCAGATGTTGCCAGATAGATGCTTGCAAATCTCATCTCAGTCACAAGAGCTATGAATCTTTGAAGTTGTGTTTCCAACGATTCTCCCAACACATGATTGAACATACTGAATTTATGTCGCAGCAAATCTTGGCGACTTCTCTTCATGTCTTCATTTCCTTAATACACTTCAATTAACGCCTCCCACAACTCCTTAGCAGATTGAAGTTCTCTAAAACTTAAAGCAATCTCAGGTGAGAGAGCCATAGTTAAGGTTGATAGGGCCTTTTCATCCTCTTCAACTTTAGCAAGATCATCATCATCATATATTGCAACAGGCTTCACAACAACTTCAGTTGAATTCTCACGTTGATACGTGATGATTTGGGATCCCCTAACTATGCTTCTCCAGATCTTAGCATCTTTCATCTTAACATACTTCTCGAATCGAAATTTCCACTCACTGAATCCCTCATGTGACAGTAGACGAGGCACACAAGTGGTCGTCCCCATTATGGAATCTAGTTCTTGATGGAGTGAAGCATTTGATGACACATTACTGTTGGTTAACTGTTCCATTTTATAAAAAATTTATTAATCAGGTCCAACTAGGTTCTCGATTCGGTTTCTGACCGGAAACAAGCTTCAACCGAATACTACAAATGTTGACCGAAAACTGCAAGATTTGACCGATAATCACCGAGAATACTATTTCTTGACCGAAGACACTGATGTTACGCTGAAAACCCTTGTTTAGAAGCCGAGAACTGCCAAAATCACCCGAGAACTGAATTATGGAATAAGATTAGCAACCAATTGAATTCCGTGAATTATGGGATTCAAATTTGTTTCCAGATTAGCCAAATCTCTATCCAAAATAAATCTCTTTTCTTATCCGATTGGTAAACTCGCCGGAGAATCACCAAACAACACCAAACGAATAACTCTTGAATCCGTTGATATCACAATAACGAGCCTGAATAGGTCTAAGGATCTGATACCAATTGTAAGTCCCGTGGAGGATCTTTCAATATGATATCAACTGATCTTAATGTTGGTGCGAAAATCCAACACAAGATGATACAAGAATAAGTATAAAGAACTCAAAAGATTGCTTCAAAACACACGTTATGATTAACGCCGGGTGCTTAAGCACAATGTTTACAATACTCTTCTAATGTATCTATGATACTAGACAGCCAAAATCACACACGTCAACAACACCTAAACCCTATACAAGATATCTATAAATAGGGTAGCCAACATACCAGCCAAACAAAAGCCCAAAGCCCACCGAGAACCATAAGGTTCTCGGTTTACATAATACACCTAACCTAAGCCCAAAAATACAAGCATAAACCACAAAATATAGCCCAACATTCTCCCCCTTGGTGATTCACCTTTTTTTTGATTTGCTTGGTTTTTTCTTACGGCTTTCTCAATCTCTGGATCAAACTGCAACACCTCTTTATCCCGGGAAAATCTCCTATTGTGAATATGTTATACGGACGTTTACGAGCCAGGAATCTAGTCGCAAATAGATACGTTAACTCGTGTTCATTCAATACGTTAATGGAGATCAATACATTAAGACTGGAGAGAATCCGGCATGGTAACGGTCATAAACATAAATATGGCACAGATCTCTATGCACATTCACTAGGGAAGGCCTATTTATAGGCAGTCCTCCTCATTCGTTAACATCACTAACGAATGAGGCTTCCCATAGCGAATGACCTCCCATTCGCTAAACATCCTTAGCGAATGGGCATTACTTTAACGAATGAGCCTCCATTCGTTACACAGTAGTAACGAATGAGCTCTTACATTAACGAATATGTCTAGCCTTTAATGAATGAGGCCCATTCGCTAAACATCCTTAGCGAATGTGCCTTTATACATTAATATAAAGACTAAACAACCCCTATCCTATTCGAACAGCTGCGGACACCAAATCCGTGCACTAACACCTATGCATAAACTTAAAAGATTAATTTTACACACCAAACAAGCACACCCCGCGTAAAATCAACGAAGAAAAGACATAAACTAAAATTTAAATTAAATTACGCTAATTTAAACTAAACTAAACTAGCACTAAGCGCGTTGAGTCCCCGGCAACAGCGCCATTTTGACGTAGGCTGTCGCGGTCTACTCAAACAATTGATTTTATTAACTTAAATATCTATAATAAGTACCGGTAAGTAAGGTCGTCTACACAGAAACTCAAGAAAAGTGCTAATTTAATATTACTAAATTATTAAACTAAGGCGGACAGATGATGTCAAGCAATTTTTAGAAAAAAGGTTTTTAATTAGAACTTAAACAATTACTTAAAAATATTTGTAAACAATATTAATGAAAAGCATTCATTCTAGGTTCAGGTAATGTGCTATTCAACTTAATCCCGGATTTACTTGTCTTGATTGCGCAGTAATTACTAGACCTATTAGTTTGATTGTGATGACAAACGATACCCGCTGACACAATTGAACTCGATCTACCTAATTACCAATTTATATTTTATGAAAACTAATTAGGTGACAATAGTTGATGATTATAAATTCAATGACACAAGAGCCTAACCCTAAGTGTTCATGAATAAAACCAAACAAGTGATGCACTAATCAATAATCGAAAATATAAATTGTTTAAACAATCAAGCACTAATTTGAACAAGATAAAAACAATAAAGCCAAATAAAGTTCATAGCATTAAGCATAATAAATATGGTCTTAAGAGGAAGTACACAAAACCCTAGCCTAGAATGAACACGGAAACTTAGCCGCGCATCGACATATCGATTAAATGACTTATCTTTGATGACACGCAAACTCAAGATGAACCGGCAGCTTTGGAATGATGAAAACTCACCCTAACCAGCCTCTTTTGCCTCTGGAAGTTGTAATAATCCGAATGGTGAGGTTAATGGGTTTATATAGTGAAAAACCTAGATTTTTTCGGTTTTAAGACGATTCGTGTCGCGTGAAGTTGTCATGGGCCTCATCTTCATGTCGCGCTAAAGACAAAATAGTCGGGCTCAGAATCTTGCAACTTCGCGTCACGCGAAGTTTTCTGTCAAGCATCTTCGCGTCGCGCGAAGATGCAAAATAACCAACAGACTTAATTGATTCTCTTTAACTGCCTCGTGATGCGTGCACTTCCAATATCTCACTTCTAAATCTTCGTTCCAAGCTCATAAATATTCCCGATAAGCTCCTTAACTTCCAAGTCCTTGAAAACACATAACAATGCTTGAAGTACCAATGTTCATTCATTTATTTACCTAAAATTAACTAATTAATATATAAAATAACTAACTTTTACCCAACCATCAATAACTCTTGAATTGAGGAATTTGGATTGAATAATTTGGGATATACTTAATAATAGGAATTAATTTAACCCTAACCAGCCTCTTTTGCCTCTGGAAGTTGTAATAATCCGAATGGTGAGGTTAATGGGTTTATATAGTGAAAAACCTAGATTTTTTCGGTTTTAAGACGATTCGTGTCTCGTGAAGTTGTCATGGGCCTCATCTTCATGTCGCGCTAAAGACAAAATAGTCGGGCTCAGAATCTTGCAACTTCGCGTCACGCGAAGTTTTCTGTCAAGCATCTTCGCGTCGCGCGAAGATGCAAAATAACCAACAGACTTAATTGATTCTCTTTAACTGCCTCGTGATGTGTGCACTTCCAATAGCTCACTTCTAAATCTTCGTTCCAAGCTCATAAATATTCCCGATAAGCTCCTTAACTTCCAAGTCCTTGAAAACACATAACAATGCTTGAAGTACCAATGTTCATTCATTTATTTACCTAAAATTAACTAATTAATATATAAAATAACTAACTTTTACCCAACCATCAATAACTCTTGAATTGAGGAATTTGGATTGAATAATTTGGGATATACTTAATAATAGGAATTAATTTAACCAGCCAATATTTACCTTATTTAACCGTAAGAAATATAGACAAAAATGCCCTTATGTGTGTGTGTGTGTATGTGTGTATGGGTGAGATCAAGAGAGAACTCATTTTAAAGAAAGAACTAAAGAACTCCTCTTAACGCCATTGGTTTTAATAGATGAAAGGCAAAAAAAAAAGACCGTAGGGAAAAATAAAATAAGTGTTGGGTTTTTCAATGAGGCAGGGTAAAACTGGAATTAACCAAAATTCTAAATCTTCGTTATCTCTTCCATCATACATAATCCAGATCTTCATCCTTGCTTCAGTGCTGACAACTAGGGTTTCTTCATATCGTCTAATTCGTCCAAATTTGCTTCAAATCAAGCACAAATTAGAAGAATAATAACAGATAAACAATTGTAATATTCAATTCACACATTATCTCATCAATTGGTATATTATACACACAATTGAGCAAAACAGAGTCTATCATGTTTGATAGGATCTGCCTTTTTTTTTCTTTAGTCATATAAACAAGATAGCGTCTGTGAACGTTAATTTGTGCACTAATTTCGCATAAAAGCTATAAACGATGCATAATTTTTCATGATTTGCCAAGTATTACATATATGTATTGTTGATGTAATACATGTGTATGCAGTGCTGTGCATTATATATATGTAGTGCTAATGTAGTACATATGTATGCAGTGATGTTGTAATACATGTATATGCAACGTTGATGCATTACATATATGCAATACTAAATAACTTTTAGTTATATTGCATATTTATAGTGTAAATGCATTAATATTAATGTAACCGTATACGTTTAGTAAACTTTAGTTATAAAGCATGTTTGTAAATGCACTCGTTTTAGTTATGTTGCATACTTATTGTTCAATTTTGGTGATTAAATGATCAATATAGGCTTTATTTATCATTCGATTTGGTATGCCCTCCAATTGTTTGACGAAATGTCTAAAGGAATTCATTTTTGCAATCACTTGCCTGATCGATTATTAATGCAGAATTCTTGTTTAAGACTTTAAGCCTACTTATTCTTCACTGTAAAACACCTTGAATAAATCTTACTATTGTTATGGTTGTACATTTTAGTTGTTGGTACTAGAATTATAACATACTGTCATGTTAATTTTCGCCATGACTATTACATTTACATTTTTCTAAATATCCATATATTTTTTTATGTTGTGACATTACACATATGATATAGACATGGAAACAAAGGGGCTATAAATAAGAAAAAGTAAAACAAGGGAAGTTATTGGACAATGAAGATGATATTTATTCGGGAAACAATAGTGAAAACAACATTTTTGATGCTACACTTTAGATATTTCATTACATTTAATGCATATAGTTTTGTGATTACATATGTTTGTATCAATGACCTTACATGTATTTCACATACATGAAGACCCCGAGGTCAAAAAGGTCATGAAAAATAAAATAAATGACACTGGTGGTTGATGAATACAAGCTTGAAGAGCCTTGGATGAAAATGAGGACAAAGAGGACGCCACTTTAGAATATGTAGTGTATATAAGTTATCCAGTGTTGTGTTACATATATGCAGCATTGATACGTTACATACATGTACTACTTATGTATTACATATACACTACACATTTATGCAGTGCTGATGTATTAATTTTATGTAGTACATGAATGGCACATTTTAGTTCATATTTTAGTTATATTTCATATATGTAGTGCTGAAGTAGTAGTGTTAACATATATGCATTACGTTTGTTTGAATAGGTAAATGAAAACTTCACGGATTGCAGCGTGTTTGGTGCGAGGCGTATGGAATGTATTAAGGTATGGTGCAAAGGCTCTTTCATTCGCGTCTGTCTCTAGGGCTCTTAGCTGAACTATCGTAGTGTTTCAGTGAAGAGATAAAACCCATCCAAGAAGGCAGCTGCGACCTTAGGATTTATCTCTCTCTTCCTGCTACATATAGGCAGTTATCAAGTACTAAATGCATATGGACTATGTTGTATTACATATATGCTATAGTATTGTCTGATATAGTACATGTATGTATTACTTTTTTTTTAATAGGCAAATGACATCTTCATGGAATGATGTGTGTTTGCTATGAGGCGTATGGAATGTTTAAAAGGTAATAATGAAGTTTTATGTTTTTGGTTTCATTGATGATATTAGAAAAATTGAACACTTAAAGCTTCTTAGAACATTATATGATTCGAGTATTTTTCTTTCAGATGCCAACATATGCAAGCAAGAGGTGATAGAAGATGCAAGCAAAACATAAATGGAAGATCCAACAATGGGACTAGCTCAAAGGGTGCCTTTTTAGTAGTTTTATATTGTTATTGTGTATATTTAATTTGTGTATCACTTGTTAGAAGATGTAATCGGATTTGAGTATGAACGTTATGGTACATTTATGTGGTGATTAATGTATGAAATTTGAAGCCAATTGTTACGGTTAAAACTCGTAGTGTATAAATGCATTTAATACATATAACAAATATAAACATACATCACATATATGTAATACATACATATAATGTTGAACGAATCTCGTATATTATGAAGTGCATGTATATAGTGTTTAAAATACAAGTAAAACAACCAATACACATATGTAGCTCAAACTTGGAATACATATGCAATACCAACATAATGACCAAAGCATTCACAACCCAATGAATACTTCTTGTACAAACTCAGCATGAACGTCTCTTATTCTTGGGATTTGTACCACTTGCCACACACACACAATTCAAAGGTTCTTCGGGAACTGATGCCCATTGGAGAACTGGTTATGACTGCTTGTTGAGTTATGTTTGGATCCAGACACATGTGTACTCGGTCTGAGTTGCTTTTATTTTCTATCTTAAAAGTCAGAGATCACGTAATCTCATATAAACATTTAACTGATGTAAGGCCCCGTTACCGGTAACCCTACTTTCGTGTTGGATTTACTCATAAACACAGTTCTAAATATCAGAGTTAATTAAAAACTTTACGCGGAATATAAAACTTTCATAAAACATTACATATCAATTCATAATCATGTCTTTAAACATTCCTCTTGTCTTTCAAAATCAAAACGTAACTTATAAAACATATCGGATCTTCGGATGCCAGGCTTTAGTCTTCTGCCATGTGTCCTCCACTCAAGCCAGCTGTCTCATCCTACTCACCTGCGTGCATACTAAAAGTCAGCTACGCTGAGTGAGTTCTAGTTAATCATACACTACCATACAATACCTTGTTACATACATACGTACTTAACCTCATAACTTTCTTTCATACACACATAAGTACTCATACCTTCATTCTTACTTACATACTTTCTTTCTTACTTACATACTTTCTTTCTTACTTACATACTTTCTTTACATTCATAATCATACGTTTTAAAGAGCCTTTCGCCCTATAACCTCACAGATATTATAAGGGTCTGGTCCCTAACATCACAGATATTATAAGGGTCTGGTCCCTAACATCACAGATATTATAAGGGTCTGGTCCCTAACATCACAGATATTATAAGGGTCTGGTCCCTATCATCACAGATATTATGAGGGTCTGGTCCCTAACATCACAGATATTATTAGGGTCTGGTCCCTAACATCACAGATATTATTAGGGTCTGGTCCCATGTTTTTGAATATTAGTAGGGTTCGATTCCCTCTTCGTTACCATACAACCATACATCATACCTCGAGTATTATTAGGGCTCGGTACCCCTTTCGTAACCATACAACCATACAACCGTCATTTCCTTCTTTTATTAACTTTCTTACGTTCATACACATAAACATACATATCATACTTGCCATATTTATAACGTTACAACCTGACAGTACGTGCAATATCCGAAGATCGTTCACGAACCATCAAGCAATCATTCATACATATCACATATATCACCTATGGCATACACTTATCACTTTGGATAAATGTATTAACAACACATCAAGTATGCACACAGCCCCGAAAACATAACAAGGAATGGGGCTAGAAACTCACCTGGATCCTGTTACGCTCGCCGTTGATTGTAATTCCTTTCTTTAACTGGGCTCGGCTAACTGTATAATATTTACACATATCAATTACTACTACTACTATTACCACTACTCATTTTCGATAACCGCCTTAACACATTTTCCATTAGGTTTTTAATTTATTTCATAAACGAACTTCACTTCAGGCGAATCTTGGAAACAACTTGGTTCTGGCTTGATTCGATCGAATAGGGACATATTCGATCGAATCTGAGACACACTCGATCGAACTAGACACACACTCGATCGAACCAGTTGGGAAAACTCGTTCGGCTTGGTTCTGGCTTGATTCGGTCGAATAGGGACATATTCGATCGAATCTGAGGCACACTCGATCGAACTAGACACACACTCGATCGAACCAGTTGGGAAAACTCGTTCGGTCGGACATGGCACTTGTTCGATCGAATAGGAACTCGTTCGGTCGGATATGAAGCTCATTCGGTCGAATAAGATGGAGACCGTTCGGTTGCTTCCCTATTCGATCGAATGGACTGATTCGGTTGACTCATTCGATCGAATAAGTCTGATTCGACGCCTTCAAGCTGGGCGACGGAGAAACCTACGGGTTTTCCAGATTTTCCAGATTTTTGACCCAAAATCGAAGTTTTTGACATGGAAATGTTCGGGATTGAAAGGGCTATCAATTCCTAGTGATTTTAAACACAAAGACCTGCATTTTGACACCAAAACAAGACGGTTTTTGACCCGAAAACTCAAGTTACGAAAATGGGAGTTTTTGCTCGATTTGAGGCCGAAAATGGTTATGAAAACGGATGATTTTCGAGAGGGACTTACCAAAAACGATTAGGAACAAGATTGTGGACTCGGATTTGTGATTTGAGAACTTTCTCTCTCTAGCTTCTCTCTCTAGAATTGAGAGTGTTTGGGTGCGGGAGTGAAAGGGAGTTAGTGAAATGGTATTTTGGGCTCGGGATGGGTATTTATATCTCTCGAGCCCACGGACCCAAGGCCCATTCTCATTTAACCCATCTTACGTAATCTAAGCCCATGACCCGTTCCTTTCTCGACATTAAATAACTAAAACGTGAAATTACTAAACATAACTTTCTTTTATTTATCATATAAAAATTTTAGGATGTTACAAGTCTTCCTCCCTTAAAGAGGTTTCGTCCCCGAAACCTAACTATTACATAAACAAACTAGGGTAAAACTTGCGCATCTCATCCTCGACTTCCCAAGTAGCATCTGATCCCTTGCGGTGTTTCCATATCACTTTGACCAAGGGTATAATCTTGTGACGAAGCTGCTTCTCCTTGCGATCAACGATCTTTATCGGTTGCTCGATGTAGTTCAATTGTTCATCAACCTCGATGTCCATTAAGGGCACGTGAGACGTGTCATCAGCTAGACACTTCCTCAGATGAGAAACATGGAAGGTTGAATGAATTCCTTCTAACTCATCGGGTAAATCCAGTTTGTAAGCTACTTCACCCACACGTTTTACAATCTTGAACGGTCCAATGTACCTCGGACTCAACTTTCCTCTTTTCCTAAAACGGATAATCCCCTTCCAAGGCGAGACCTTAAGCATCACATAGTCGCCAACGTTAAACTCAATTGGTCGTCGCCGCTTATCCGCATAAGACTTTTGTCTGTCTTGAGCGGCTTTCATTCTTGCTTTGATCTGATCGAACTTTGAAGACGTTTCTTGAACCACTTCTATACTTCCCATTTCCTTCTGACCAATCTCACCCCAACACACCGGGGTTCTACATCGTCTACCGTACAGCATCTCAAACGGTGGCATACCAATACTCGAATGGTAACTGTTGTTATAGGAGAACTCTGCCAGATGCAGATGATCATCCCAACTTCCACCAAAATCTAAAACGCAAGCACGTAGCATATCCTCAAGGGTTTGGATCGTCCTTTCAGACTGTCCATCGGTTTGAGGATGATACGCCGTACTGATGTTCAACCTCGTCCCCATAGCTTCATGAAATTTCTTCCAGAACCTCGAAGTAAACCGTGTATCCCTATCAGACACGATCGATAACGGTACTCCATGCTTGGTTACAATTTCTTTAATGAACAAGCTTGCTAACGTTTCTGACGAGATGGCCTCTCGTATGGGCAGAAAGTGAGCACTCTTGGTCAAACGGTCCACAATCACCCAGATGGTATCATGTTGCTTAGCTGTACGAGGTAGCTTAGTTATGAAATCCATGGTGATGTGTTCCCATTTCCACTCAGGTATCTCTAGCGGTTGCATCTTCCCACAAGGCTTTTGGTGTTCGGCTTTGACTTGTAAGCAAGTTAAGCACTTACCAACATAATCCACTACATCGCTCTTCAATCCTGGCCACCAGTAATCTCTTTTCAAGTCTTGGTACATCTTTGTAGCTCCTGGATGGATTGAGTACCTTGACTTATGAGCTTCATCTAAGATTCGACTTCTAAGATCACCATGGCGTGGGATCCACATACGGTCGAACCTAGTCTTAACTCCATGAGTGTTTTCCATCAACTCATCTTGCTGGCCATAAATCCTTTCCTTCTTTACTAACCCTTCATCTATTAACACTTCTGACTGCACCTTGATGATTTCTTCAAAAAGACTCGGGTTCATGATCAACTTGTATGACTTCACTGTTGCAAGGACTTCCTCATTCTTCCGACTTAACGCATCAGCGACCACGTTAGCTTTACCGGGGTAATACTTAATCTCACAGTCGTAATCCTTTATCAATTCTAACCATCTTCTCTGCCACATGTTCAGTTCTTTCTGCTCGAAGAAGTACTTTAAACTCTTATGATCGGTATAGATAGTACACTTAGTGCCGTACAGATAATGCCTCCATATCTTAAGAGCATGCACTACAGCTGCTAACTCCAAATCATGCGTCGGATAAGTACTCTCATGGACCTTCAACTGTCTAGACGCGTAGGCTATCACCTTCCCTCGTTGCATCAACACGCAACCTAACCCCTGATGCGAGGCATCAGCACAAACAACAAAATCCTCATCACCATCGGGTAAAGTAAGGATTGGAGCTTGCGTGAGTCTTCTCTTTAACTCTTCAAAGGCTTCTTCTTGAAATTTTCCCCAACTGAATACTATCGACTTTCGGGTCATACCGGTCAGCGGTGCGGCTATCTTGGAGAAACCTTCGATGAATCTCCTATAGTAGCCAGCTAACCCTAGGAAGCTTCGTATATCAGTCGGATTCTGCGGAGTCTTCCAATTCGTTATCGCTTCAATCTTAGCTGGGTCCACGGTAATCCCCTCCGGATTAACCACATGACCTAAAAATTGCACTTCTCTTAACCAGAACGCGCACTTCGAAAACTTGGCGTACAACCTTTCTTTCTTCAGAACTTCCAATACCTCTCTCAGATGCTCGGCATGGTCAGACTCACTCTTTGAATAAATCAATATGTCATCGATGAAGACGATAACCGACTTATCCAACATCGGTCGACACACCCTATTCATCATGTCCATAAATGCTGCAGGAGCATTTGTTAGACCGAATGACATTACAAGGAACTCGTAGTGTCCATACCGCGTTCGGAACGCTGTTTTAGGGATGTCTACCTCTTTCACCTTCAGCTGATGGTAGCCTGATCTGAGATCTATTCGTGAGAACCAACTCGAACCTTGCAGTTGGTCAAACAGATCGTCAATCCTAGGCAAGGGGTATCTATTCTTTACCGTAAGCTTATTCAACTCACGATAGTCTATGCACATTCTCATACTTCCATCCTTTTTCTTCACAAACAAAACCGGTGCGCCCCATGGAGAAACACTCGGTCTGATAAAACCCTTGTCGAGGAGTTCTTGCAGTTGGGACATTAATTCCTTCATCTCGGACGGTGCTAGACGGTAAGGCGCTTTCGCGACGGGCTGGGCTCCTGGTATTAAATCTATCTGAAATTCTATTTCCCGCTCCGGTGGCAGCCCCGGAAGATCCTCAGGGAATACTTCTGGGTAGTCGCGCACAATAGGAACATCCTTCATTTCTTTCGTCTCGGCCGTAGCGTTGACAACATACGCCAGGTAGGCACCGCACCCTCGCCTTAACAAACCCTCGGCTTTTATCATCGAAATGACATTAAGTCCATAACTCTCCTTATCACCATAAACCGTCACCGCACTACCATCCAATGACTTTAACCTTATCATCTTACTTTTACATACTATCTGAGCCTCAAACTCAGACAACCAATCCATACCCAAGACTACATCGAACCCTCCTAAGGCCATAACATACAAAGTAACAGGGAACTCATGTCCCTCTAACTCTATCTTACAATTCTTCACCATTTTTGTTATTTTCACCGAAGTGTCACTTGCGGTTTCTACTACAAAAGTTTCAGACACTCGGCAGCCTTTCATTTTAGCTAGTTTACTAAACGTCGTAGCTACAAAACTTCTATTCGCACCAGAATCAAATAATACAGAAGCGGAAACATCGTTCACTAGAAACGTACCTGTGACGACATCCGGAATCTGCCTGGCTTGTTCCTGGGTCAGCATGTAGGCTCTAGTTCTGGGCCTAGCTTGATCGGCATCCTTCTTTCCACTACCTCCAGCTACACCTTCAGTGCACTCCCTTGACATATGGCCTGTCTTGCCACATTTGTAACATGCTGGCTTCGCACTGCACTCATTGGCATAATGCCCTACCTTCCCACACTTATAACAGGCATTCGACCCCATTCTGCATTCTCCACCATGAGCCTTTCCACATTTGAGACAAACATTAGAACTTTTACCCCACTTGCACTCACCACCATGCCTCTTTCCGCAGGTCTTACACGATCTCTTCTCCCACACTTTCTGTTTCTTATCCCTGGAGTTCCATAACTGAGTACCGGGTCGTTTAGCAGGAGTGACCCCTTTCTTCTCTTTCTCTTCGTCCCTTTCCACCCTATCATCCGCGGCCACGTCAGCATAGACCATTTCCGCGAGTCCAACAGCCGAATCAAAAGTAGCAGGTTGAATCGCCCTGACTAACATGCGGACCTTTTGTGGCAACCCCCTCACATAACACTTGATTCTCTTGACCTCAGTGTCAACCATGTCAGGCACCAACCTAGATAGTCGGTTGAACTCCGTGGTATACTCACGATGCGTCATCATACCGGCTTTTAAATTCTGGAACTTCATCTCCGTTCTTTCAACCTCGGCATCTGCACAGAACTTCTTCATTACCAACTCTTTCAAATCTTCCCACTTCATCCCTTTGATCTCTTCACGGGTCTTCCTCTGCTCCACACTCTCCCACCAAAACATAGCCTCATCTATGAATGACTGAGTAGCATAGCCCACAGCTTGGTCGGGACGGCATTCGCTAATGCGGATAACCTTGTCCATAGCGGTTATCCACTGGAGAGTAGCGATTGCGTCTCCTAAACCAGTCAGCTTAGGCGGGTCACAACCTTTGAAGGACTTATAGCTGCACCCACCTTGTCCTCCTCTCCTATCATCGACTTTCACAGACTTATCCCCACTCGAGGCCCCTCTTTCACCTTCCCCATCCCTTCTACCATCACCACCCGCTCCTTCAGCAGTTCGTTCACGGCTTCCAGCAGATCCTTCGGGATTCAGGTTCTTCACAGCAGCAACTACAGCCTGAACAATGGCTGCTTGAACTGCAGGGCTAAGTTGAACTTCCTCGTTGTTGTTCTGGTCTCCTCCAGCTGCGCTTCCTTCATCTTCGGTGTGGGAAGCTTCTTCTACCGAGGGTTGCCGGACAAGACGAGGCCTGCCACAACGTCCAGTGCGACCCCCAGCTTCAACAAATTCTCCAGCTCCAGCCATCAGTATTCTAAAGGGACAAAAAAACATCATCACTCAAGGAACTATCTAGTACAAGGATAGTAAGGCTAACAGGTAATAACAGTGGCCAGTTGTGATTAGCTGATCACGTTACTTTCCGTGTCATATACACTTCCCTTTATGAGTCTATTTGTGCTGGTTCTACTTAAGCAGTTTGTCAATTTAAACAGTCAATTATTCCTATCCCTATCGTTCACATATCCTTTCTTTCTTATTAACATACATCATTTAATCATGCACTTTACCTTTACTGATCTTGCTTGAGCGACACATGGCATTCTTGAACTGGCATCTTCTTTCCTTTCTTACTTAAATCCCATTCTCTGTTCGAGTCTAAGCATGTAGGATGCTTAAATCTCTCGAACTTTGCTCTGATACCAACTTGTAAGGCCCCGTTACCGGTAACCCTACTTTCGTGTTGGATTTACTCATAAACACAGTTCTAAATATCAGAGTTAATTAAAAACTTTACGCGGAATATAAAACTTTCATAAAACATTACATATCAATTCATAATCATGTCTTTAAACATTCCTCTTGTCTTTCAAAATCAAAACGTAACTTATAAAACATATCGGATCTTCGGATGCCAGGCTTTAGTCTTCTGCCATGTGTCCTCCACTCAAGCCAGCTGTCTCATCCTACTCACCTGCGTGCATACTAAAAGTCAGCTACGCTGAGTGAGTTCTAGTTAATCATACACTACCATACAATACCTTGTTACATACATACGTACTTAACCTCATAACTTTCTTTCATACACACATAAGTACTCATACCTTCATTCTTACTTACATACTTTCTTTCTTACTTACATACTTTCTTTCTTACTTACATACTTTCTTTACATTCATAATCATACGTTTTAAAGAGCCTTTCGCCCTATAACCTCACAGATATTATAAGGGTCTGGTCCCTAACATCACAGATATTATAAGGGTCTGGTCCCTAACATCACAGATATTATAAGGGTCTGGTCCCTAACATCACAGATATTATAAGGGTCTGGTCCCTATCATCACAGATATTATGAGGGTCTGGTCCCTAACATCACAGATATTATTAGGGTCTGGTCCCTAACATCACAGATATTATTAGGGTCTGGTCCCATGTTTTCGAATATTAGTAGGGTTCGATTCCCTCTTCGTTACCATACAACCATACATCATACCTCGAGTATTATTAGGGCTCGGTACCCCTTTCGTAACCATACAACCATACAACCGTCATTTCCTTCTTTTATTAACTTTCTTACGTTCATACACATAAACATACATATCATACTTGCCATATTTATAACGTTACAACCTGACAGTACGTGCAATATCCGAAGATCGTTCACGAACCATCAAGCAATCATTCATACATATCACATATATCACCTATGGCATACACTTATCACTTTGGATAAATGTATTAACAACACATCAAGTATGCACACAGCCCCGAAAACATAACAAGGAATGGGGCTAGAAACTCACCTGGATCCTGTTACGCTCGCCGTTGATTGTAATTCCTTTCTTTAACTGGGCTCGGCTAACTGTATAATATTTACACATATCAATTACTACTACTACTATTACCACTACTCATTTTCGATAACCGCCTTAACACATTTTCCATTAGGTTTTTAATTTATTTCATAAACGAACTTCACTTCAGGCGAATCTTGGAAACAACTTGGTTCTGGCTTGATTCGATCGAATAGGGACATATTCGATCGAATCTGAGACACACTCGATCGAACTAGACACACACTCGATCGAACCAGTTGGGAAAACTCGTTCGGCTTGGTTCTGGCTTGATTCGGTCGAATAGGGACATATTCGATCGAATCTGAGGCACACTCGATCGAACTAGACACACACTCGATCGAACCAGTTGGGAAAACTCGTTCGGTCGGACATGGCACTTGTTCGATCGAATAGGAACTCGTTCGGTCGGATATGAAGCTCATTCGGTCGAATAAGATGGAGACCGTTCGGTTGCTTCCCTATTCGATCGAATGGACTGATTCGGTTGACTCATTCGATCGAATAAGTCTGATTCGACGCCTTCAAGCTGGGCGACGGAGAAACCTACGGGTTTTCCAGATTTTCCAGATTTTTGACCCAAAATCGAAGTTTTTGACATGGAAATGTTCAGGATTGAAAGGGCTATCAATTCCTAGTGATTTTAAACACAAAGACCTGCATTTTGACACCAAAACAAGACGGTTTTTGACCCGAAAACTCAAGTTACGAAAATGGGAGTTTTTGCTCGATTTGAGGCCGAAAATGGTTATGAAAACGGATGATTTTCGAGAGGGACTTACCAAAAACGATTAGGAACAAGATTGTGGACTCGGATTTGTGATTTGAGAACTTTCTCTCTCTAGCTTCTCTCTCTAGAATTGAGAGTGTTTGGGTGCGGGAGTGAAAGGGAGTTAGTGAAATGGTATTTTGGGCTCGGGATGGGTATTTATATCTCTCGAGCCCACGGACCCAAGGCCCATTCTCATTTAACCCATCTTACGTAATCTAAGCCCATGACCCGTTCCTTTCTCGACATTAAATAACTAAAACGTGAAATTACTAAACATAACTTTCTTTTATTTATCATATAAAAATTTTAGGATGTTACAACTGACTTTTTAAGATAAACAACCCGTTTATCTTATTGACTGATTGTAAAAGGTTTAACATATTCACATATGATTGTTTGTTCGAATGATGTAGTGATCTTGTTTGAAATTTATTAATGAATGATGCTTAACCTATAATAAAATAAGTTTACATAAATACCTGGATTGTCTCTTGATCCGGCTACAGACCTTTAGTCTGGTTTTGATAGCTTTAAACCTTGATAGATCATTTGTTTGAATAAAATATTTAGACCGTACTGTTTATTTACCAATCATGTGTTGTGTTTCTTTTTCATGAGGAAACATGTATGTTAGGTTTCTTCTTCAAGAAGAAACATAAATTTGACTATAATACTTGTAGTAAAATCTTACGTCTCTAGTTATGAAAAAAACATTATTTTGGCTATATTCGTTGTCTATAAAACATATGCTTCTTAATCGTGGAGAAACATGATTTTAACTATAGCCTTTGTATATGTAAAGCTTATTAAAAATTTGATCAAGGTCTAGGCTATCCCCCAACTAGGGTCTAAGCCATATAATATAATAATAAAATAAAATTTAAGTGAAACCCCTACCTTACACGGGTATTCAGAGTTAAATGCTTAAGTTTGAATGAACAACACTTCTACTCTATGTTGTATACTGGAGCTTAAACCGTCGAACCCTCGGCTCGGTACGTACTGCCCGACTTGGCACACAAAACTAGGTTATGTGTGTGTGTGTGGAAGGTATGTTTGTTGTGAAAAGGGAAGAGGCCGATCCTTCCCCTTTTATAGCAAAATTTTCACTCCGTCGCGTATCGCGACGGCGAACCACTATGGCGGTCGTGTAGTGCGACCGCCTTCAAACTCGTTAAGTCATCTTCGGGTTGTCACGTGGCTTAATGACATGCCACGCGTCGACACGTGTCACAACAAGTGTCTTCCATGCCATGAAAGCTACGTCGCATAGCACGACGAATCACGGGTTGGTTCGTCGCGTAGCGCGCCACCGCCCAAACATTGGGTTCTTCCCAACTCCGTCGCGTAGCTCGAAGGATCAAAATTCAGATTTGTCACTTTTGGTCATTCTACTTTGCACAAAAATACCAGGGCAGCTCTCAAGCAGCGATGGAGCATGCGGCGAAGGATAAAATTCAGATTTGTTATTTTTGGTCCTTCTACTTTTCACAAAAAATATCAAGGCGGCTCTTAAGCGTGCGAAGTGCAAAGTGCGCTATCAAAGCACCACATTGCGCCCATCGCCCATGAGCCTGTGCTTCAGGTACTTAGCACCCTTACTAAGACCACTGAGTATGTCTTGCCACATAAGAATATTGTCATGTGAACTCATCTCCTTATAAGGAGCTTACAAGTTTTGCATTCTATCAGTGTGAGATAAATTCCAATTTCCTTTTTATACCATGTGGGATAACTCGACTTTCTTCTCCCACCAATATAGGACAAACACACATTCTTATTTCTTTAAGGTGGAATACTCCTACTTCCTTATTTTCCTTTCTTTGTCACATATTTTGAAATTATTTTGGGGTCCCTCATCTTACCTAAATTGACAAATTTGGACCGAAATTTTAGGCATGCTGCATCCGATTGATTGGGAGTTTTTCCGACGCATTCGTGTAGGAGCCAAAGTAAAAAAGACAGTCTGGTCCGACGGTTTAATTCCTGTTACCGTCATATTCGACGGATTAATCTTCGATCGAATTTCTCTAAATTGAACTCATGGGTTAGTCGTTTTGTTGCGCGGATATCTCAAAAACAAATGCAATTCGTGTAAAGTAAACACTATGGTTGTGTTTTCGAAAAACTAAGCGATTTACACTATGGATTTACTTGATTATGTGAAGAAATAAGGAAGATGGAGATGGAGGTTGGCTATGGAGATTTTAGGGTTTGAGATGTAGAAGATGAAGATGAAAAAAAATTACATCGGAAGAACAAAAAATTACGTTGGAAAACTAAAAAAATGATGTCAGATGACAGAAAAAATTACGTCGTACAACAAAAAAACTTCATTTTCGTCGCAAGACCATACATTATGACATGCGGCGAGATTTTTGTGGCCAACCTAATACGTCAAATCAGTTCGTGTTTACGTCAGGTCTGACGAAAAATATGACTATTTTGGAAATTTTTCTAAAACCATGACTAAATTTGAAAAATGTTTTCAAAAATGAATGTATGAGGAATTTTCCTTTTAAAAATCATGAATCAATTGCTAGTGGGAAATGACAAATGAGAAGACAAAACAATTTCCGCCCACTATTGATCGAGGGTTCAAATGCCGAAAACCGTGTTCTTCTTCCTTTTATTTTTCTTTTCACTGTAGATGGCAGGTCAATTTGGAAGAACATAAAGAAGGTGATAACATAATCCCACACGAACGACCTTTTCTTTCCAACTTGTTATAATACAGTGTATTTGCGCGTCAAGCTTTAAATCAAAGTCGTTGTTTGCTAAAAGGATATATATTTCATTCCTATGGTGGATGTCACCATCAATTGTAACTAAACATGTATTTTTTTTTTTTTTTATAAATAATCGAAGTTTTATATAATTTACTATAAAACGATTACAATAAAGTGGCAGGCAAACGGGCAACAAGCTGCGCCGCAACATGTATTTCTTTCGAGTAAAAACCTAAGATATGCAGAGAAAAGGTTAGCACTCAAGTATAAATTAGGATTAACGCCACCTAACCCATCACTTATCAAAATATGAACAGGCAAATTATATTATCTTGTTCAAACTTGTTGCTTTTATCTCTTGCTCTTTCAAAGTTTGCTTATGCATCTTTGGAAGAAGCCAATGGTCTTCTTAAATGGAAAGATAGCTTGCAAATTCCAGACAACTCCCCGATGTCTTCTTGGACAAGCTCCAATATGAGTTCTGCTGATTCGCCATGGTCCGGTGTAGTTTTAAATGATGATGGGACCATTCAGAAGTTGTACCTCCCATATTTTGGACTAAACGGTACGCTTATGCAGTTCCCATTCTCTATCCTGCACAACCTTTCTCGTTTTGAGCTTAGCGTGAACCACCTTTTCGGTCCAATCCCTGCACAAATTCGACTCCTGTCCAAACTTGTTTATCTTGATCTTTCGTTGAATATGTTTTCTGGGTTGATTCCACCAGAAATAGGGACGTTAGCCAATCTCGAGACCCTCCACCTTTTTTCAAATCAGTTAAATGGGCCAATACCACAAGAGATTGGTCAACTAACCTTTCTTACTAACCTTGCCTTGTTCAATAATTATCTTGAAGGAGAACTGCCTCCAACATTGGGCAACTTAAGAAACTTGTCTTACTTAAATCTGGATAATAACATGCTTTCTGGTCAAATTCCACATGAGTTTGGAAAACTTGTCAATCTTAATGAATTACGTATTAGTGACAACTCTCTCAATGGTGTTATTCCCCCTACCATTAGGAATTTGAAGTCTCTCACTCTGTTGTCGATGAACGGAAACCAACTCAGTGGTCCAATTCCTTCGTCTCTAAAAAACCTTAGAAACCTAAACTACTTGTATCTTCATGATAACAAATTATTTGGTCGTATACCACAAGGAGTATTGGCAAGTCTAAACTTGTTATATATTTATTTGAACAATAATCAATTGTCTGGCCCTTTACCCGAAGATTTCTGCCATGGAGGAAGGCTTCAATATTTATCACTAAGTCATAATCAACTCACCGGGTCTATACCTATAGGCCTAAAAAATTGCTCCAGCTTAATAAAAGCTTATTTTGATTTTAATCAATTTATTGGAGATGTGTCAAACAGTATTAGGGTGCATCCAAGTTTATATCTCCTTGACATCAGCCATAACAATTTTTATGGGCAGCTGTCTCAAAACTGGTGTAATAAATGCAAGAATTTAACAGTTTTAGTGATGGGATACAACAACATCAGTGGTTGCATACCACCTGAATTTGGAAATTCAACTCAACTTCAAAGGCTTGATCTTTCTTCAAATAATTTGGTTGGTGAGATTCCAAAAAAATTTGGAAAGATGAAAGGTATGTTGTATTTGTCCTTGAAAGACAACCAGCTTTCAGGTGCTATACCTCAAGAACTTGGATCACTTCATAAGATGGAACATTTTGATCTTTCCACAAACAAATTGAACGGGTCGATACCAAAATATATTGGTGAGTGGAAACAAATCCATTACTTGAATCTTAGTAATAACAAAATCAATGGAAAAATCCCATCCGAGGTTGGTCAGTTAAGCAACCTTACTACACTTGATTTCTCTTGGAATTCTCTAATGGGAGAGATACCAAGTGAAATCCAAAGTTTAGTAAATTTAGCAACTCTAAACCTTTCACACAATAGATTATCTGGTTCACTTCCTGATGCCTTAGGAAAATTGTCGGGAGGGATTGATTTCAACCTGTCTTACAATGAGCTAGTAGGTCCAGTTCCCACCTCATTTGCTATATTCATGAATTCGTCTATACAAGTATTCCAAGGCAACCTAGGTTTGTGTGGAAATGTTACTGGATTGAAACTTTGTGAAAGTCAAATACCAGTGAAAAAAAATAATGATAGCTTTTATCATAAGCTCATCCTGGTAGTATCGCTCCCTCTTTTTGGGGCAATTTTACTTGGATTAAACTGGAAGTTTTGGTGGAGAAAAAAGGCAAAGTATAACGCCAATGCTGAAATTTTTTTAAAGAATAATGAATTTTTTGCTCCAAAAAGATACTCTTATTCACAAATCCAGAAGATTACAAGCTCATTTGAAGTTAAACTAGGCCAAGGTGGCTTCGGATCTGTGTACAAAGGATCATTAAGCAATGAGAATTTAGTGGCGGTAAAGGTTTTAAGTGAAACAAAAGATAACGGTGAAGATTTTATTAATGAAGTAGCTAGTGTCAGCAGGACTTCACATGTTAATATCGTCAATCTAGTGGGATTTTGTTTAGAGGGGCGTCGAAGAGCTTTGATTTATGAATTCATGCCCAATGGATCCCTTGAGAGGTTCATTTATGGTCGGGGCTCTTCAAGTATTAATCAACTTGGGTGGGACAAGTTGCAACAGATTTCTATCGGGATTGCTAGAGGTTTAGAATACTTGCATAGGGGATGTAACACACAGATCTTGCATTTTGACATTAAGCCCCATAATATTCTTTTGGATCAAGATTTCTGTCCTAAAATATCTGACTTTGGGCTGGCAAAGCTGTTCCTTGAGAAGAGAAGTATGATATCAGTGTCGTGTGCGAGAGGAACACCAGGGTATATCGCACCTGAATTATTTTCTAGAAGTTTCGGTCAGGTTTCCCACAAATCTGATGTTTATAGTTATGGAATGATGATTCTAGAAATGGTTGGAGGGAGGAGAAACGTTGAGATTGAAGTTGATCATACGAGTGAAATATACTTTCCTCATTGGATATATAAGAAAGTTGAATCAGGAGAAGAACACCTAGGACTGCATGGGATTGTGAGTGATGAAGAGAACGAGACGGCAAGGAAGATGATTATTGTGGGTTTGTGGTGCACGCAAACTAATCCCTTGAACCGTCCGGCAATCGCCAAGGTGTTGGAAATGTTAGAAGGCGGCTTAGAGTTATTGGAAATCCCCCAAAAACCTTATATGTGTTCGCCATAAATACCGGTTAATAGATCAACTACAGATTAGTTGCATTTTATTGTTCACGTACTACCAACACTTTATAATGTTTTTAATCTGTCATTTACGCACTGCTATGCTAGTTAACTCTTATTAATGTGGAGAATTTCATACATATCCATGTAAACTTAAGAAATGTTATATGCATCTGAGCATGCTTGGAATTGAGTTTGAAAAATGTTTATTGGTTTATTGGTGTTTTCAAAAAGCCAATAAGTTAAAATGTGTTTGGCAATCACAAAAATATTTTTTATTTTAGCTTTTAGAAATGATTAAAAAACAGTTTTTCAAAAGTCTCAAATCCTGACTTTCCAAAATGGCTTTTTGAAAAAACCAATAAGACAATAAACATTTTTCAAACTCAATCCCAAACATGCTCTAAATAAGGCCCTACATTAGAGAGGAGTGAAGCTAGGGCTTGAGCCCCCCTCACAAATAAGGCCCCATTTTTAGAACTGAAATTTCATATCTGGCAGCAAAAGACGATTGGAACTTGGAAGGGAGCAAACTACTTGGGAGATGAAACAAAATTGCTATTGCCTTTCCATTTTTCCAGAACCAATTATCACTTTTTGTTCGATTTTTTTCTGGTACGCTATTTAATTTTAGTTTTGATCTTCCAACTTTGAGTTCTTGATTGCTTTTTATTAATTGTTGTAATGTTAAATTCTCACAGTGATTTAATTCTTAAATTAAGAGATGTGATTATTGATTTATTATCTCTAGTACGTTATTGATTATCATATTCTTCCATTGCTAATGAAAATTTTCATCATTTAATGCAAGGGAGACTTCTGTGTTTGAGGATTGATGTTGAATGTAGCATACCTAGTTGAGTATAGGGATGAGCAAATTTTATCGATTGGTACCATCGGTACCGGTGGAACCGGTTCCGAAATCTGTAACGATTCGGTACCGAATCGATACCAATGTTTTGAGTTTCGGGATCAGTACGGTACCGGATATTTCCCGAATTTTAACCTTAAATACCGGTACCGGTACTAAGAATTTATGATTTTTGGGATCGATATTTTCGGTACCAGTATCGATCGGTACCGAGCTCATCCCTAGTTGAGTAGTATTTGCGATATTCCTTTGTTGTATTTAAACAAATGCCTCATTCTCTTATTGTATTTTTCTTATATTCCTTTGTTTATTTTTCTCCCTGTAGGTTTCTTATTGATTAAGATTTGAATTTTGGCTTGCAAGAAAATTTCAAATTTTAGGTTTGATTGGTTTGTGTTTAATTGCTGCAAATCATTTGCAGTCCACATATCATCACCATGCCAAATTTCAAGTTTTTATTCTGTTTCAAGTTTATCTTTAGCATGTATGATGATTCTAACCTTGTTGCAAATTAAACAACTCTAAAAAACACGAACAATGGCAACAAGAGTTTTGGGTACATTTAGAACGGTTGAACGAGGAGTACCTAGAAATACAACAATTTTTGGTAAGTTTTAGTCTATCTATTTTACAATTTACTATTTTTTTTAGCTCTTGGTTACTTGTGGCTGCTAATAAGGGAAAAAAGAAAAAGGCCTCAATTTTAGTGTTTGCTTTAGGCCATCAAAAAACTTGGGCCGACCCTGCTCTAAATATTTCTTTATAAACCGGTTAAGTTTCACATTAATCCTTTTCGCTAGAAACAATTTAAGAATTGGCAACATTCTATCCTCATCTTTTCATAAATTTGAAATTTTCATATTTACCATTTCATCAAAAAGAAAACATGTAGTTTTTAACCGTTTCAATTTTTTTACCTTTAAATGGTCATATTTATCCGCTAGGTTAATTTTTTTATAACGATGACTTTCTTATGGTCACTACACTTTTCAATTTGTAGAGCCTCGTTGCCCAACTCTGGCCAGATTATGTTGTCTTAACTGGGCCCACGCTGGCTTCAGAGTTTGGCTTAGGCGTTCTCCCAGGAAACCATACTGTCAGCTGCCATTTGATTGTCGTTGTGCCACCACAAGAGCTGAACTCTCTACGTAACATATGGTGCAACTAAACCCGGTTGGGCTCAGGATTCGAACTAACAACCTCGCTAAGCCAAGATCATATCCTTCATTGCCAATATCCATCCAAAGTACCACAAGTGAGAATCGAACTAGTTTAATATATGTGTAAAAAGAACAAAAAGATGTAAAACACTTAAGCCAATTTGATATTTGATGAATGAATATAAATATGTATTATAACGGTGAATAAGATACAACTTATATAAAATATAAAAAAAGTTATATTGTAAAATTTTATAAATCCCTTAAAATTTATTTGTATACAACATTTATACTCTTTTTATCAAATATTAGAAATTGATTGCATCCCTTGTTTTAAATCTAAAATTGGAACATAAATCTCTAAAATTTTCTTTGTAGATAATTCTTAAAATTTATTTAGTTAATTTTTCCTATTAAGGATACACGGTTATTATTAAAAACATAATTCGATCATTTAATAATAATAATAATTTAAAATAGAAATTTATATTTTTAAGAAGAATAGTATTAAAATAAAAGATTGATATCTAATTCAAAAAGTTAAATAAACAATATACACAAGTATAAATAAATAAATAAATATATATATATATATATATTATGTTATGTTATGTTATGTTATCAAAACTTATGTCCACAATCAGAAAAAAAAAACAGATAAGAAAAATACCATGTACTCATAATTTAAAACAATGTTAATCTCACAAAACCGAAAATAGTATTTTAAACATAAGAAAACATTATCTTAGATATAAAAACCAACTTCGGTTTTTTTAAAGTAACAAAACGTCCCAAACAACATAAAATCATTATGAATTTAGGATAATGAGACCCACATCTCAAAGAGTCATAACATCGATACATGTGTTTTGCCTGAAAGATGTTTATCTAGACTTGATGCATTTGAGCATGTAACACCGCACAATCGGCAACGAAAATTATCGTTGCTGCATTGTTGTCCAAAGCTATAACATTTAAACATTTGTTTTTGGGATGAGAAAAAAAAGCAGATTTTAATAAAAGAAATATAAGATAGTAAAATTATATAAAAGTTAAAATAGTTTGTGGCATAGTATGTTAGGTTATCCTTCTCCTCAAGTTTTTATTCCATGCGCTGTCAAAACTCTACACATAGGGACGTTTCATGCCACATGACGTCCTGTCAAAATTTTAGAGTTTTACAAGAAATAATGTAGTCAAAACTCTTATCAATCATTACTCAATTACATTTTTCAATTTTGCATTTATAATTTTTTTTTTTAGTAAAAAGCCATCTTCTTTGAATTATAATAAAGGCAGGACAAACAAAAAGTTTGCCCACATTCTCTTACGAGAAGATATACTACACATTCCGCTAAATGATGTATATGTTTATAAAAGTTTGCTTGACGGTGGTTGTTTTATATTATTCATTTATCATGCCTATATATATTTTTGTATTTTAATTTTATTTATTGTAAAAAAGTTAATAATATACTTAGGATTTGATGATGAAAGGGTTTCACAAAAAAAAGAGATGTTATTACCCTGTTTAAAAGCTATCTGGGTTTGATGAGACCCATGACCCGCTTATTTTTTTACTTTTAAAACTGTTTCTTAATTATAAATAATATCTTTTTTTTAAAAAAAATCAGATATTAATTTTTAGTATGTTCCTATTTTATAGGATTTTCATATCAAATATTTGGTGGTATTAATTTTTAATTTAATGAGATGCTATAACCCGTTTAAGGCTATCTTGGTTTGGATACCATACCCGTGAATTTAGGTCAAATGTATGAAAAGTCTCAATTTACAAATAAAACATTCTGGTGGCTTGAGATGATGTAGGGGGAAGCCACAAAAATTTTAAAGGTTTTGTTTATTTAAATTTGTATTCATTTTTATATATAAAGGAGGAATGATGGACACCAAGGTCATTTTATAATGCATGACAGGGACAACAAGGATATTTCATAATTATGTAAAAAAAGTAATCTAACTAATATATTAAATCAACACAATTTTGTCCACGTGTCCTTTACCTAGGTTGTCCACATAGGCTTTCATGTTATCAACCTTCCATAAATCTAATTTTCACATATTCACCATAAAATTTTAATCAATGATATTGACTTTTATATTTTTGTAACTTATTAATGTAATTATAATATTAATTATTCTAATTATTGTTAGAATTAAAAAACTTATTAAATTTACTATGTTTATATTGTTCATCGTTTTTTTCTTTAAAAGGCGCATGCTTCGTTCAAAAATCATAACGCTCCCCATTGTTTGTAACCAGATTCTTCGCCTCATCTATAACCGGTTCTTCATGATTTGTCGGTTTCATAATCCAAACAACATCAAATATGTTCATCGTTTGCAATTATCAGGTATGATTTATATTTTAGTGTTTAATCGATTTTTGTGAAGAACAACATCAAATTGATTCACTGTTATTGGATTTAGGGTTTAACTGCATGATTTTTTATACTAACGGTTAATATATTTGATATTTAATCTATTCCTATTAATCGATTTATGTTTTAATCTATTTAGGGTTTAAAGGTATGATTTTTTTTAAATTATCGTTTAATCGATATGATGTTTAATATGTTTGTTACTTAAAATTATGTTTATATATTATGATTTTTTGTTCATAATACGTCTTTTTCTAAGTTTCACTAATATTAATTTATTTTTATGACCTATCAATTTAAAATTTGAAAATCTTATTATCTATGGATCGGAACCTAACTGTTATAATATAACTAATATAATAAAGCAACTCAATTCTGTCCACGTGTCATTAATCTAGGATGTCCACATATGACTCCATATCATCACATTTCCATATAATTATTTTCCGCATATTCACAATTAATTTTTGGTAGCATTAATTTTTTGAAACTAAAATCTTTTTTAATATAGTTGATCAATTAGTTGTGTATTGACTAGAAATTCAGTACCTTACAAAAATTGTTATTTTTAATTAAAAAAATCCCGCAACAACAATCTTACAAAAAAACAGTTAAAACAATCTTACAAAATACAAACTAGGAAATTCTTTTAAAGGGGGTGGATCCCCGGTAAACATTTCAATAAAAAAAGAAAAAGAAAAGAAAATGGGTTAATTAAAACGGTTTCTAAATTAGTCAACAGGTCAAATTGGTTTATTATTATAGTTAGATGTCTAATTTTGGTAGTTCCAAAAATCAAGCACTGGATTTTTATTAGAAATTATATGCTTCATTTATAGGCTTATTTATAGGGTTTTATTTATAGGATGTATATTGCATTATATTGAATTCGATTTATTGTATTTATTATTTAATTAAAACGATTTATGAACTTACGGTGTTTATCAAAAATAAACATCTCCATATGTAGTATATAACATCCGCTCATAGATGCATTCTCCACGTTAAAACAATCTTCTGCCTTTGAAACTTTTACAAAGTAAGTTCTTCAATTGTTAATTATAAACTTTATATTTAAAAGAATTATTTCAATAAAGTCATTTATCGTTTTATTTAAAATAGATTACAATGGAGGTTCAAAACTTTACAATGTTGGATAAAATTGATGTTCTCAAAACATCTCCATCCACAGTTAAGGTTAGAGTTTTGAGAGTATGGACCGTCAAGGATAACAAACCCTCCAAACGAGGACTTTTTGATGGAGATGGTCCTCATGGATCAATCTGTAAGTTTTTTATGGTTTTATATTTTCCTTTCTCTATGCTACTCTTTTCATTAATTATCTACACGTGTTTCTTATTATTATTATTATTATTATTATTATTATTATTATTATTTCATGACAGGAGAATCAAATGCAAGCTAAGGTTTTTAAACCCGACATTTTTTGTTTCAAAAGGTTTTTGAACGAAAACTCTACACGGGTGAAAATATAAGTTTAAACCTGATATGTATTTGTAAGCTTAGTTTTCAAATAAAATTACAAAATATGTTACTAATGTGTTTTTTTTATTTTTTCAGGTATAATGGTTCATTTATTTATAAAGTATTTTCTTTTTATCTTATAGACATAGTTTAACATCTTTTGTAATATCTGCTGGTAAAAAACTTATGTCAAATATTTGTGTTGATTGAATATGTTTTTTACATTTTATATTGTTTCTTAATTTGTTTTCCACCCGTGTGTAACACGAGTTATTATCCTAGTTTATCATTACATCATCTCGTCTTAAAGCGTATCATACTAACTTGATGAAGCTTCAAGTTTCATGTAATTACTGTTTTATCCTTTTAAAGTGTCATTAAGAGTTTTACATGATATTTTACCCTTTAATCATTTGGAATGTAAACAGTTCACAATTTAACAAAGAGAAGCGATATATTTATTATTCACTCACCACTGACGGCATTTTCTTCCTTCCTTCAGTTATGTAATTACCCGGCGACTCTCCGGCACCCTCCATTGAATGCTTTCTACTAGTGATTGTACTGAAATGTGTAGCACATGTGGTATTAATTATTTTGATGTTTCTTTTGAATTGATTGATAAAACTTGGTTATTGTACGTATTTAGTGCATTTCTTATAATGATAAAAACTAACTCATTGTTGATGTTCATCTGCCGCATTTTTTGATTGTATAATTTTGTTGTGGATATTTAAAGATGCATGAAGAGCCAAGCAAGTTATACATTGAGTGAAGATGTTGCAGCTAGATTCCTTCCCAACAAATTACATGGTGTCTTGCTTTTATCGGTTAAACGAACCTATAATGTTATGCTTAGGATTTTTATAAGTTTTCATGTAGCTTTTACGCAGGTTCAAGTCCGATTCTTTGCGATATATATAACTTTTATAACTTTTCTTTCCGATTCTTTTACGCACGTGTACCGTCCACGTTCCGAATCCTGCTAATTATTTTGTTTATGTGTTGCTTTTTAGCTTCTTGTTGTTTATGCTGGATTTTCTTTAAACCGAATCAGCTATTGGAAGTACATGTATGCTTTCTTTGTGTCGTTTGTTTAATCAATCAGTTAATTTGTTGCTTGTTTTGACATGACCATAAAAATAACCGAGTACCAATGATGATTCTTTAACTTTAGCTATTTCCTTTCAAGGATTTTCTTTTTATACTGTGCTTAGTTTTTTTTGTTTTTTTTTTTCTAAATTAAAATTTGGGGTTACAGTATGGTGTAATTGAGAACTCAAAGACAAAATTACGCTCTCTTTGCAAGCTTTTAATAATATTGTTCTTTATTTATTTTCTTTAGATTTATTGTACTCACCGCACCTGATTATTTATTCCCTCACTTGGCGTAAGCATAGACATATACAAGTAAAGGAAGGCATGTATATTTCTTTCTTTCAATGCATGTAAAAATTGTAATAATTTCATATACAAGAATAATTTTGATATTTTCTTTTTCTTGATATATCTTATGTATGTAACACAAAAGGGGCATCTGCTATCTACGAGGTGTGTTTTTGAATAATTATAATAAACAAATCTGTTTAATGAAGAATTGTAAATATATAAAACATTGTGTTCATGCAGAAAGTTAGAAAGTGGGATCTTCAAACAGGTTTGTCATAACAGGTTATAAGAAAAGTGAATTTGGTTCAAAACAGGCTGGTTAAAAAAGCATCAATTTTGGTTTTGGGTTAAAACAGATTATATGAAAAATGAGTTTGGGTTAAATGGTAGTAATTTGGTTTGGGTCTGGCCTGGTTAAAAGCAAACTTAGATCAGGTCAAAACGTTTTTTTTTATCCCCTTTTCTTAATATGAGTTTTGGTTTAGGGAAAACGTGTTATAAGCAAAATAAGTTCGGGTTAAAACGGGCTATTTGAAAAAAAGTATCAATTTTGGTTCGGTTTAAAAGAGGTATTGAATAGGATTAAGCGGGCTGGTTTGGTCGAGCATGGTAACAAGTCGAACAGGTTATAAGAAAAGTGAATTCGGTTCAAAAAGGGTTGGTTAAAAAAAGTATCAATTTTGATTTATACTAGAACGATGACTTTGGGTCAAAACGGTATCAATTTGGTTCGGACCTGAATTGGTTAAAAGCTAAATTATTCTTATACATAAATTATGTTAAAAATATTGATTCTTGGTTAAAACGCTTATCATTTAGTCAAAACGGGTTTTTTATTTTATATATAATTTATATTTATATATTACAAGGCCAAAAACGAGGATATGGTTGATGATAAGACTTCTTGGAGACGTAGGATTAAGGTTAACGACTTCTAGGGAGATAATATAGTTTTGTTTTGGAAATATGTCTTAGAGTTATAACCTTACCTACTTAGTATAATTTGTTTCTGTTACTATTCTTGTTTATCTTACTACTAATACTGCTATTTATTATAATTATTCTATCTACTTTTTTTCTCATTAGTACTAAATATTACACTTTCCTAATAATATATTTTATACGTCATTTACTTTTCTACTATTAGTTGTTTGTTTTTGGAGCCGGGGGTCCCTTGGAAGCAGCCTCTCTATTCCTCATGGATAGAGGTAAGGTTTGCCTACATCCCACCCTTCCCAGACCACACTAATATTTTACTATCTGTGGGATTTACTGGGTATGATTGTTGTTTTTGTTTATATAATTTATTATATTTAATGGTTTAAAAGCATATCTCTATAGAATAATAGTAATTAAACTTATACATAAATTACGTTAAAAATAACTGTATGATAAGCTGACAGAATTCAAGCTTTTTTTTTTCTAAGCTAAAGAATATAGATGCATAATTGATTATTCCCAAATCAAAACTAGCAGATACTGATATTATTGAAAACATGTATTGAAATTGATATTCCAATATTGAAGAAACACATCCTTTACGGTCCAAAGAAAGCTAATTTCCAATTCATATTTAGATACATAGCTAACTAGCTTTTGAACCCGTGTATTACACGGGATTTGTTAAATTATAAAAATAAATAAGGTCTTATTTTAATTATAATTCTCAAAATACTTATGAATATATTAAAGTTGTGTAGTTGATCAAACATTGGGTCTGAAAATGATATTTAACTCAATAATAAATAAAATCACACTATGTTATAACCCAATTGACAAATTAGTTTTGACTCATAGCCCATGGATAGCTAGAATGAATGAGATGAGAGATTAGGATTATGAGGAATATAGACTTGACACATAAGCTTCAACATTTTCTTTTATTGGTGTAGTAAGATAAGATTATTCTCATATAAATTCTAGCAGGTATTGATTTTGATATTCTAATATTGAAGAAATAGGTTCTTCACCATCCAAATAAAAAATAGAAAACTAATTCCCAATTAATACCTTGATACATAATTAATTGACTCTTACGTGTTCCATATGTGATAACTGATAAGAGGATATTGGAGAAGAAGATACAACGAAAATACACGTTGAAAGAGAATGTTTAGGGTTAAAATTGTGTCTTAAGTAGATCTAATCAAAACTACGTCGTTTTGATGGGTTTCGTATTTAACTTAGATGCATAACAGCCTCATATTCACTTTCCCCATAATGAGGATAATTGATGCATACAATATATAGACCCTATCGTTCCCATATTCTAGTTTTGCACTGTCGGTCAATGTCAATTACGAAATAAATTGGAGAGCAAACATAAATAGTAGCTAATAATATATTTTTTTGGTTGTGAGCCAATGAGATGCCAATAAACTTTGAAGAGAAAATAAAGGATGAAGATAATGAATATGGCTATGTTTAAATTAAATTAAATATGTCTTAAATATATTTGCTATAATATAATATGTATTTAACTTTTAAATTAAGGATAGTGTATAATAAGGCCAATATACACTCTTTTGTGCACCAAAAGTTTATACCGTTCTGGCCTTTAAAATAGTTGGCCGCTCTTAGCAAAAAATTTTGAATCCGCCTATGCATGCATATGCATATAGATAGTACTAGTTTTGTGTTTAACTTGTATAATTTGTTTGCTTTATTCTCACTCCACCGATTCTAGTAGAGTTTAGGCTAACTTTTGTGTTGTGATACTAAAATGGGATGATGGATAAGACCCATGAATGTGAAGCATGAGTGCAAAGATCGAGTGTGTGTCTTATCCTCCACTTTATATTAGAGAACTACGGTTTTACCAGGCGCGTTGCGCCGGACAGGTTGGTAAAACTCGAGCGTTAGTAAACCCAAGCATTGTAGGTCTCGGATTTGAGGCGGTAAGTCGACACGAATTCGGTCAGTTTTGGTTATGCGCGTTTGGTATCGGAACTAAAACAAAAAATAAAACAAAAACAATTTAAAAATCGAGGTGGACCAATGTGGTGGCGTCGATCAGTAAAGCTCGGGCGTTGGCAATACCAAGCGTTGTCGATCCTGGTTGCTGAGGCGATGAGTCTAAAAAAATTTGGTCGGTCTTCATTGCATTTGTTACGGTATTGAAAAAAACGAAAATAAAAACAAAATTAGTATTCGGTCAATTTTCGTTATTGCGCCGATACTAAAAAAATGCGGTAATTGCACTCATTCAGCCTGTTTCACTTAACAACACAACTATTCGGTTCACACCAAAGTTAATGTTGAAAGACATGCCATTCTAACATACAAAAAAACATAAATAACACATTTAAAAAAAACAAGCATTTGCATCATTTGAGATTCAAACCCAGGTTCCAATATGATACAAACACCACTTACCCACTACAACAATACCATCCAGCCAACACAAGTCTATATGTTAAATATCAAAACCATTACTATATATACAAAACAGAAATATACACTTTGTGGCACCAAAGTTCTTAATTATACTAATTAATTAATTAATAATATTAGATAATTCGTGTTTTTAATTATTAGTATGGATGTGTATTTTTCCTTTTTGTCAATTCCAACATATTAATTAGTTTTAAAGAGGGGTAGTTAATCCGATTTATGTGCACCAGCATATCCAAGTTTACACTCCATTATATCTTATTAATCCCAACTATTTTCTTCTTCTGATCACTACTGGTCCCAAGTAATAAATTAGTTGCTGACGGTCTCAATTGTTAACGTATTTGTTTCTAACGGTTCGCGACTAACAGAATCCTAATGTTGTTATATTCAGGTCGCCGGAAAAACGTTTTTGGCCGAAAAACTCAATTTTCAGCTCACGCTCGACTCAACTCATTTACACTCCTATGCGTTATGTTTCATGTTAACAAAATAGCCTTTGACTTTTTAAAAGTATCAATCAGCTGCAATGGATTTGATATGACGGAGCAAATTGGATCCTTCGGCAGAGCATAGTCAAAACGGCGAGGTAAAGTCAATCATTTTAATGTAGAAAATTCATCTTAGACCGGGTGTAGTGGGACGCTTGAAAATACCAAGTGTTTTTATGACACATTAATAACATAAAGACAAATCCTATATTGAAGCATTTAATTGCTAAAAAAAGGGTTCAAACCCATATCGACAGGGATTCGGCTTCTTTGAAAGAGCGTTTTCAGTTAATGAGGTGACTGAGCCAATTTGGTCGTGTGGTAGTGACAACCCGCCAGGTCCGGTCAGGTTCACTTTTGCATTTATCGAAAGGTATTGGGACGTTGTTAGTAAAGATATTGTGGCTTTCGTGAATCAATCTTGTTGTGACCGAACATTCCTCTTGGATCTGATTCCTCATTCATCACTTTGATTGGTGGTAACAGACTTCCTTCGTGCTACCTCGTTTATTGCAAATTAAGATTTTACTTAAAGTTCGAGATAACCATCTAGCGAAAGTGGTCAATTTGGTGTTTAGTGTATATCGAAACTCCTAATGAAGTAAACGTCTCAGTCGTTCGCCTATTAATGAATTCTCATCGATTATCATTTCTATAAACTCTAATTAACTTTCCAAACCGAGATTTAAATGATTTGATTTTCTTATAGATTTTAAACACTTTATTCTTCGACCTCAACAAATATACCCACGCGGCTTTTAAATAAATCATCCACCATCGTAGGGAGGTAGTTAACACTGGACAAACGGGTCAGGTCGGGTTGGGGTCGACCCGAGTCAAAGTAAAAAAGGGTTGTTTTGGGTTGGGTCGAAACAGGCCCGGGTTGAAACGGATTCAGGTCCAAACAGTTCGGGTCAGAATAGGTTCAGTTGGAATGGGTTTTGGGTCGAGCCATGAGCTTCATACTTTTACCATGTTGAACAAATTTAACACGATCGATTACCGGACAAACACAAAACAGTTCTTTCACAAACGTTAGTGTGCGATATTAAAAAAAAATCATTTTATCGGTCGTTCAATTTTAAAAAGCATGCATCTGCACTTTGGCTATAACGCACAGTTAATCAACATAGCATACATGCACATCCATCATAACTCATGATTAAGCAACCTAACATAACTCGTTTTGTTAACTCAATTCCATACTATGGTTTTAGTCTCAAACCGAATCAAAACCAGTTATAACATGCTCGGTTTACTATAATCGATGCCTTATGTTCTTCAAATGTGTTATTTTGGCACAAATATTTTTGGTTCTTACAAGAACCAGTCCGAGAAGGTTTAACGGTCTGAAATAAATTTCTAAACTTGTGGAACTATCGACATCAACTTAGTTTTAAAAAAAAAAAGCACCACTCCGAACAAGTTATACAGTTTAAAAGCTAAACAACAATTACCTTCAACATATTGTTGTTTGTCTAATCCTCTGCTGCAGAAGCATTATTGTAAACGTCAACAGTAACTCGCTAATCTTACGTCCAAGCTACATATAAAGAATCGATCACACATTAGTCATATTAGTATCTAGTATAATCAGTATAGCATATTAAATAAAAATAATTAAAAAAAAAACAAAAAAAAATAATAATCTTTTAAATTGGCAACTTAAAGAATTCACTCCTGAAGCATAATACTATCGCCACATCAGTTAAGCCCCTCGGCGGCTAAAACCTAACCGATCAAATGGCTAAAATGAAAAAACTAACCTTTTTGTTAAATACCCAAGACTAGATGTGGGCAAATAAACCGGTTAACCGAACCGACCCGAAAACTGAATCGAAACCGAACCGGTTTGAAACCGATTATGTAGAAACCAGTTTGGAACCAATTGAAACCGTAGGTTCGGAGCCGGTTTGTAATTTTCTCCACCAAATCCGGTTCCAAACCGGTTAACCAAACCGAAACCGGCCAAAACCAGGTAAAAACCGGTCAAAACCCGAACCGAAACCAATCAAAACCCGAACAAAAACCGATCGTAACATGGAAAGAAACCGGTTTCAACCCGAACCGAAACCAATTGTTGACCAAACCGAACCGGTTTTAACCCAAACCGGTTTTGAGTTTTAACCCGGTTTGTGCACCCCTGCCCAAGACAGCCAAAAAGACTCGTCTATAGCTAAGCTAAATAAGGATCAAAAGACGCCTAGGTGTATTTTTTAAAAATGGGTTGGTTTTGTAATCATATTTGCAGCAGTAATTAATATAAAACATTTAAAAAAGACAGTAAGTGTTTAGGATGAACCTGAACTGACATGTTACGACCCGTACAAGAAAATTAACAGTTGTGAACCGTTGCCAAATGTGTCCACTATGCCACCTCCACTATGTAAAAAAGTACACATTACCTTTTGGTACCCAACTTTATGACCTGCTTACCTATTGCCACCATTCGTGTATTCTACATACTCATACCGAAAGTGATAACAAATTAATCGGTAACGGATAGATAACTGAATTGAATATAAAACGGTAGAAACAGATAGGCTACGAGTCGATAGAGATACAGATACACCACTCGATCAAACCGTAGGACAGTCTAACACGCGTTTAGGATACCAAAATCACCGCCTAAACTTGTGATTAGATTCCAAAGAACACACCATCTATCATGCCACGATAGAATACAGCAATGGAAAATTAACTTAACTCAAAATCCATTGAGATAAATTACATAACAATTTTAACATAAGCATTACTGCTTGACATTTTTTAAAGTTCAACATATAAAAGAAAAAGAAGTAAACGCCATAAACCTACTAATACTCACGTCCTAAACCTTAGGCAAACAAGAAACTAAAGTGCAAGTATTAAAAGAAACGGTACAACCAAAACAAAACATCATTATAAACTGCAATAAAACGTTTCACAAATTCAAATGCTGACATGGGGTGATTTTGTACTCGGATTAGAGCCCTTTGACCGCCACCATGAATATTTGACCCGACCCGTGTTGGGAGATGTCTATCAGAAAGTTAAGTAACAAACAAAAGTCCATAAACACACACATACATTGCTTGTTGGATTAAGGAAAAATGTTTAAAACAGTTATAAAGGGCAACTTTTTTACTTGTTTAAAAAGGGTGATTTTGACATAAACATGTTACGCTTTAAGCAAACATGATGTTTTCGAAGTCAAAATGACCCTTTTTAAGTGTTTTTAACATAGCCTATCTCATTTTGTCAAAACAACAATAACAACAATCGTACCAAGTAAAAATCCCACCAATAGCAAAGCTATTAATAGGGTCTCGGGAGGGTAGGATGGAGGCAAACCGTACCTCTATCCAAAGAATAGAGAGATTGCTTCCAGAGAGACCCCAGCTCTAAAAGTATATGTATGAAGCCGTATAAAAGAAAAACAAAAGTGCAACACTAGACCCTAGATAACAAATAAAAAAATCAACAAATTAATATATTATAATAATGCTAATAATAGTAGTCTGGTATTAAATAGATACATGAAAACATTGATAATAGTGATGAATACTAAAATACTAGAAAATAATAATGTAAAAGTAAAGTATTATAATAGTATATCATTTAGACCTTACAAATAAATAGATGAATATTTAAACATATTACATTAGGTTGAATTAAAGGCAGGAAGAAAATATGACCAAAAAATAATCAAAAACAAAAAAAGGAAAGAAAAACCCCCAAAAATACGTTTCTAACAAGAAACTATGCATTGCCCTAGAGGTCTTTAACCTTAATCTACGTCTCCAAGAAATTTCATCCGCAACCATGTCCTCATAGAGGCGCATATCTATCAAATCATGTCTAATCCTCTCATTGTCCATCTAACGTCTAACGTCTGTCAAGTGAGACATATCCAGTTTCATATATCACAGGCGTATAAATAACACAATAGAATTCCACAAAGATATACAAACAAACCTATTCAAAACAAACCTATTCATGTTCTAACTTTAATATTTGTAAAACCATTTTAACTTTACTTGTCCTTGAGTGATTATGTCTACAAGCTAAAACTAGTTGGCTGCAAATTTCCACTTTGATGCAAAAGCACATAAAAAACCTTAGTATCTCTTGGTTTCGTAGCTATGATACTTTTGCAGCACGTCAAACAATAAAATTTGAAAGGTTTAACTAACAGGTGTAATAATTTGGCAAAAGAACTTAAAATTATACTTCAAGAAAGATTAAAAAAAAAACATACCTCTTTCAATCTTGAAAAACTTTACAAGTGAATCCAGAAGAAACAAGATCGCAAACCGCATCTCTAAACCTATAATAATCCTCCACCGTATTATAAATCTGATGCGAAATCCTAGCATACGCAGTCACCACACCAACCTCCCCATCCTCCGGCTCCCTATAATAAATCGGCACCTCAACCTTATAACAATCCCTCAACCGCGACCGCAACTTCAACGCATGCGCATCACTCTGCACGCCCAAACACGCCGGCAACCCAACCATCGCCATACTCGCACACATCTCCTTCGGCGTCCCAAGCCTCGTCCCCCATGCCCCCACCAACATCTCCGCCATCTCCACAACCTTCTCATGATTCCACCTCCTAATCCCCTCCAACCCACCCTCGAACCGTTCCACAAACGCCACCGCGTCCGGCACCACCAACTGCGCGCTGTAATCCCGCGTCCCAACCCACGAGCTCTCGATCGCGATCCCGTTCCCGTACTCGTGCGACACCACCGGGTGGTGAAGATCCTGCGACAACGGATTCCGGGAGTATAAAAACGCCACGGAAGGCGGACAGAACATCCACTTGTGTAAATTACTCGTGTAGAAATCCGCCCCGATATCCTCGACGTCGACGTCGATCGACCCTATCGCATGGGCGGCGTCCACGAACACGCAATCCACGCCTTCTCTTCGACATAAACTAACCAACTCTTTAACGGGGACCACAACCGACGGCATCGACGTAATATGATCGATAACCGCTAACCTAACCTTACGGTTACCTAACCTCCCTATTTCTAGGGCTTTTTTAAAACAATCAACTACTTGATCATCGTTTAATATAGGGAAGGGTAATTTAACCTCGACGACACGGCCGCCTGCTCGTGTGACATACGCCTGGACGGACTTCTTAACCGCGCCGTAGGCGTAGTGGAGCATGACGGCGGTGTCGCCGGGGTTGAATACTCGTTCAACGAAGCACCATTTGATGTGTTGTAATACGATGGCGGCGGCGGTGGTGGCGTTATCGACGATGGAGATCTGGTCGATGTGTTGGGCGTGGACGAGGGTTTGGATGGAGAGGCGAGAGAGGTGGATGAAGGGTTTGAGTTGGGTTAGGTAGAAGAGGTCGGGTTGTTGGAAGAAGAGGCGTTGGAAGTGGTGTTGGGAGTGGAGGATGGAGTGGGGGGTGGAGCCGAAGCTGCCGTTGTTGATGCGGGCGGTGGTGCGGTCGTGGTGGGAGAATTCGGAGAGGATGGTGGTGGGGGTGAGGGGGGTGGTGGGGGTGCCGTTGTGGGTGGAGGACATGGTGGTGGTGGTAGAGTGGGAGTGGTAGTGATGAGGTGAGGTGAAGAAATAAACAAGACAATAGCCGGCTGAAGAGTATTAAAAAAAGCTGTGAATATATTAATTTTTTATTATGTTGTATTGACTAAATCTACTTTTGCTTTAGACTCGGGGTTTAAACTGACAACCTCTGCACAATGACAAGCTCAATTAACATTAACTTTTCACTTGAGTTTTTCAATTGAAACTAAAGTTTGATTCCCACTTGTGTCACTTTGGATGGATATTAATATTAATTAATTGGGAAAAGTTAAGCTTTTGTTGAGAGAAAAAGAATAGCGAGAAGAATTTGTGAATAAAAAAGAGTTTTAAAAAAATTCAAGAAAAATAATAACTCAAAATATAAATAAAAAAATAAAAGTATTAAAAAAAACTAAAATGTTTCTCATGTCATACTCGCCAAAAAAAGACATAATGACAAATATAAATAAAAACACAATGATAAATAAAAAAAACACAATTAATCGCAAAATATAACATAATTTTGAGCAATATAAAACAATATCAAGAAAAAAAACACGGTCTCAACGAAAACACAATATCAAGAAAAAAAACACGGTCTCAATGAAAAAGACACAATCAATGACAAAAATAAGTAAAAAACACAAATAAAAGTTATTCAATCTTTTAATTCCGAATATCCATTGTTTGGTCTAATTCATATCTTTCTTTTAAGTTCTAATGGTTAAACCAAGCTAAGCTATTTTTTTAACGAGACAAACCGAGCCAAGTTTAAGTTTTCAACTTTGTTTAAAATCCCAGTCGAGCCCAGGTTCGCCCTTGCTTAATTCGTCTCAAGAACAACCCTACACAAAAGTTAAAAAAATAGCTTGTGTTTATACCTAAAAAGATGACAGATGGATATTGTCTCATGCCATGGGTCACAACTAGACAATATGTAGATAAGGTGTCACAATGGTTGAGTGTCACATAACATCTTGAATATAGAAAGAATGTCAGTTCGTGTAAGTATGAGAGACGTGTTATATTGTACTTCAGTTTTATATAGATAAAAGGTGTAAATTATAAACTTCAAAGACTTTAAGGAGTTTAATGTCCATTATATCTTAATTTGGATCTTATACAAATGTGGAAAGTGGTTACGAACGTTTTTGGAACCTTCAGATATCGTGCTTTCGAAATGTATAAAATTCTGACGGAACGTTGACATAACATGAAACATGATTTTGCACATCAATTTGTTACTTTTAGTAGATTTTAAAAATGTATTTCATGGTTTTATAAAAAAAATTATTAATGGTTTTAGGCTATAGGTATACCCATGTAACTCACTTAGCTTTTAGTTAACCTCGTGTATTTTGTACGTTTCTAAGTGACAAGTTGAAAGAGGCATAGGCGCATAAGTGACTTCTTTCGAATTTTGTTTATCTGTTGAAATAACATGTAACATATTTTAATAAGAATAGTTATATCTGACTCGCTTAGACTCGGTTGATTATAGTTGAGAGTGTGTTATGGTTCAAAGTCACTATGATTGATTTAGCGGTAGAAGAAGTAGAAAGAAGAAAATAAGAAGTTATTAAAATTTAAATGTGCAACACTTCTGGACTAAAGGAAAAACCAAGTCAAACTTGGTGGCTAGGTTTCCTTAATGGCTAAGACTATCCGTAACGCGGGCGTATTTGAATGCACTTAGTTAAGGTGGCAGACGTATGTAAGGAGTGTAGCATTGGGGCTACATGCATTTGGAGGTGATGCACTTTACCACAAACATCCTAAATGCATCTATAATGGGTCACATTGTGTTTAAAGTATTATTTTTTATTTAAATTTTTTTTATGGGTTTTTTTTAATATAATTTTAATAAATAATAATTAATAAAAGTTTAACATAAAATAAGTAATAAATCACATAAATAAAAACGTCTAAATAAATAATAATTTAAACAGCAATTAAGTAAATAATAATTAATATTTTTAAGTTTCCAACGGTAACTAATAATTTATTTTTAAATTAGTTATTTTAATTTATTTATTATTTTTTAGTAGGTTAAGAAAAGTCAACGGCTTGTGTTTAATAATTTTAAATATTAATTTGAATCTTGATTTTCTTTTTATAACTTTCCAACCACTATTTTTTTAAACAGTGTAATTATATAAAAAATTATTAATATATTTATTTAATTATTTAAGTCACTTTTTAATAAAAAGAATATATTTGTTAAATAAAAATAAAAAATAATGATGATGTAAAAATAATAAGCTAGGTTGTATGTCGAAGGAATGAATATGGTAGCGTTGATGGTAAAATGTGCATATGGAAAGAATAAGTGGAAAGCTGATGTGGCATGCTGACTACGCCTGCATATTATAAGTGCGTCTGATAGCGTTGCGGATAGTCTAAGAGGTTGTCTGTTTGGGTCTGAGTGGAACCATTAAGAGGCAAGGTCTGATTCGGTCAGACTTCATATCGTTTGTTTCATTAAAAAGTAACATCTTAAATAGTGTAGTATGCCTCTTACCGATTCAAATTTAAAAGAAATTTGAATGAAAAATAGATTTAATTGCCCACACACACCACCATCGCTCGCTCCTTCCTTCTCATTCTTCTCTTTTGACGACCCAGACATGACATCACCATCCTCACACGATTTTCCAAGCACAATAGGTATGATTTTTGTTTCCCTTCTCGATTTTTAGTAGCCAAGGTTTCTTTATTTTATTAGAGTTAGAATTTGTATAAGTTTCTTAACTTTTAGGAGTTAAGTTTCCTTACTACTTAAGTGGGTTAGGTTAGAATAAAAACCAACTTGAGTTGTGAAAACTCTAGAAACTCATTCTCAACCACATATTTTTAATTAAAGATTAAATCTTGTGGTACACAATTAAAGTTAATAAAAAATGTTAAAGTTTATTTACATTTTCTCTCTAATGAAAACATATATAAAAATCTAAAAAAATGTAAAAAAAAATAGCAAAACATTTTTTTTTATGTTTTCGAATTTTTGTATTAAATGTAACAACATATATTACAAAAAAAATAAAAAAAAAACGATGTAACATAGGGTTTTCCCAGGTTTTTTCAACTTAAGAGGGTTTTCAAAGTATATTTCTCCCTAGTTAAGTTTTGTTTGCCTATATGCATGTAAGGTTTAGTTAGCTGTATGCATCTCTCATTTCTTGTTTTCAATTAATAATGTATTTGAGCAAATATTGTTCGATCGTGTATTGGGTCTTGGATTTGTTTACCAATTCACTTGTTTAAACACAACAAGGTCACTCAAATCATTAATAGTTCAGTTCTTTCCATCAGTTAATAACCGAGCATTCTAACTTACACTAACAATCGTCATACTACAGACTTTTTTTTAGATTTACTCGATATTGTTGTAATGCATCCTTGCCTTTTTTATTTTCAGGAGAATTGTTTTTTGGTTTTTTATAAATTTTCATAAAAGAATCCAATTACAATAGAGAGACAAATAAACAAACAACAAACTACGCCATAACCCTCCTTTGAATAGAAGATTTGGTCCTAAAAAGGTTATAGTTCTTCGAGGTCGATATTTTACTGTATACGACCTGCTGAACTCTTTTAAGAAACATAACAGCATTAGAAGCAAGAGACCCAAATGTATCAAAAGCAAAAAGAAGGAATGTTGATTCTCGAAACAAGTCAGTAAAAATAGCTAATGTTAATCTGCCCACCATCTCTACTACATAAAGTAATCATAACTTTCCATTATAAACAAAATACCTCAAAACCCAAAGCAAATTCATGAAACCATTTGCTAATAACTTACATTCACCATTCACTCTCATTTACCTCACAACTTTTGCTTAGAGCATCTAAGCTCATGCCACAAACAAAACAATGAATCAAACACATCATCTTCATCACCATCTGCAACACTTAAAATAGTTTTCAACCAATCTTCATGCAAAGTCGAAAACTCCGACCGACGTTCACTCGACTTAAAACTCACCCCAATCTTTGTTTTCATAACCTCTGCCGCCTTCGTGGCGGATTCCACCACTGTTTTGGGGATCCCTGCCATTAATGTCACTTGCATACCGTAGCTTTTTGGGCAGGCGCCGGCTGTTAGGCGGTAGAGAAAGACTAACTCTTGGTCGGGTGATGACGAGTTGTTGGATATGGGTTTGAATGTGCATGCCATGTGTTGTAATGTAACGTGTGGGTGGTTGCGAATTCTTTTGTGAGCGGGTGGTAATGTGTAGCGAATAATAATCGACAGTTTACTTTATCGACAAGATGACGAAACACCTGCATTATAAACAAGGGTGTTAATTACTTGGATCACACGGGTTTGGGTTTAGTCTAAACGGATTTAGTTCAGTTTCTGGTCAGACGTGTTTGGTCGACCTAATAGGTTCACACGTTTAACTTGTTTATTTCTATAACTTTTTTTTTTAATTGTGTTTTATGTCAAAATAATTGCGTTTAAAAATGCAATATATCCATCGCGTATCTGAAAATATTTCTCCTAAACCACTCTTTTTAGCAGCATATAGCCTGTTTAAAAGGAGTTAAAAGTTTGGTTTTCGCGTTTGAGGCTTGTCCATTTTAAGTTTTTAACTACTTGAGTACCTAGGCCACTTTTTTGTCTTTTCATGGCCCGTGGTTTTAAAAATTTTAACCATGTTCGTCCTGTTTGCTAACTCCGTTAGATTTTACTGTTCAGTAGAAAAGCACTTAGGTCATTTCATCTAAAGAACTGTTTTGGTTGAATATAATTATACAACTAAACATAATTATTTCTGTTATTAACAATAATAACATAAATAATAATAATGATAATACCTAACTGTTAAATTATTATATTTAATCAAAATAGTCCCTAAGATGAAAATAAGTAAAATGCCCTTCTACTTAATGGTTAGTAAAAAGAACGAAAATGGTTACAAGTTGGAAACCGCATGCCATGAATAGACAAAAGAATAGCTTTGGTACTCAAGTAAGCCGAACTTAAAACTCTTTTTTGAAGTTTAGAAGGTATACTCACAGCATAAGCGATAGCATATCCATCAAAAGTGCTTGTTCCTCGGCCCAGCTCATCAAGAATAACAAGAGAATCTTGAGTTGCGTTTTGCAAAACCGAAGCTGTTTCTGTGCATTCAATCAGAAAGGTACCTAACAAAAGAAGAAGAGGTTGAGAGGTTAAGAAAATAAGTAAAATAATACATTTTTATAAATAATTAGTGTGACAAATATAGTTGCAAGATATATATTATTCTAGCAACCTTATCAGTTTAAACAAAACAATTTCAACAGTATGATCTTTTTATTAGCAATTATAAAGTAATTTGCATCCAATTAAAAACTTACTTTCACCAGTCATTATACGATCAGTAGCACCGAGACGTGTGAAAATAATATCCACGGGAGACAAAACGCAAGTGTCACAAGGAACATAACAGCCCAACTGCAAACAGCAAAAAACCATCAAGTTAAAACACAGTAAAGTATGCAAATGAAACATTTTTAATGTTACCATTAAAACTTACCTGAGCAAGAATAACAGCTAAACAAGTAGCACGAAGAAGGGTTGACTTTCCGCCCATGTTTGGTCCGGTCAACAGCAAAGTTCGAGGACTCTATCCAAACTCATTATCTCCAAGACACAAGTCATTAGGAACAGGTGTTCCTCCACTCTCTCCAAGAGCATAAGGATGCCATAATCCTCTCATATGAAGTGTGGGCCCCGTTGACCGTTGACCAAAACCCGATGAGTTTGACCTTGAAACTATCACAGGCCTAGACATGGGCATGCATGAGAAATTTGCAGTCATGGCAAAAGATCTAAGCACATCAATACAGCTAGAGCAAAGATGATTTGAGACCACTCGTTAGCTTTCTCCATCAATAGTTCAATAAGAATTGATAGTATTTCAGCATCTGAGTCCTTGAGTTCATGTGCCTGGCATCATATATCATGTCAGTTATCCATACACACACACACGAATGTTTGTTTAAGGTACGTACACTTGATACAGTTTTGAATTAGGATACATTTGACTTGCGAAAACTAGTAGATTATAACCATCCAGTTTCGGAAACAAATTTGATAACTACGTTCTAATCTACTAGTTTTCCCATTTTACCCTTGATGTTTTATAAGTTTCCCAACTCAATTGGTATCCTAAATACTAATTCAAAACTGTAAATATCCAGTTTTGGAAGTTGATAATTATAATATACTAGTTTTCCCATTTTACCTATTTTACAAGTTTTCCAAGTCAATTAGTATCCTTATTCAAAACTGTAACTATCCAGGTTTGGAAGTGGCTAATTATAATCTGCTAGTTTTCCCATTTTACCCTTGATATTTATCCACTCCAAAACTGCATTGAATGTACAAACCTTAAATTAGGCGAGTTGCACAAGTTTGTTAACGGATCAAACAGGTAGCTTTTGTAAGGGTCACATTAAATTTAAACACTCATGTCCCATTTTTTTTAATAAAAAATAGCCTCTTTTTTTTTTAAAGGCAAAAAAAAAAGAATAGCATATCTATATATAATTACAAACAACTTAAGAGGTTTAAAAATACAATTTGGTTGATTTTTAACCCATTTGCTCGGTTAGAAGAACGCCAAAACCAAAGTCAATGCCCTGTTCATTAATGAACATGTTAAAATAGCCACATCTATAAGAATAAAAAGAAATGCATAACATATATCATTGAGCCTAAATATAATGAATTAGCCACTAGAAACTGGTACAAAAATAACTAAAAGAAATCATATGAACATGAAAATACCTGATAATTAGGAAAATCACTGTCTACAGCCGCTTCAAATTGGGCAAGGAATTTGTCAAGTCCATCGGCCCCACTTAGCATTGGAAGTGTAAATACTCTTAAGAATAGTGAGAACATGTTGTCTTCTTTTTGTAAAAGCATCAATAAATCCATTCCAACTCGAAGACCTCTAACAAGAGATCCAAATGCTTTCACCTGCTCCATAGAAAAACCCATATTGCAATATCCAATATATACAAATTAAAAAGAAAAAAAAATAACCATAAGAAATATCTTGTTTATCATTTCTTTATTAGTGTATTTTTCAAATAAGCAGGTGAGCATAGAAACAATATAAAGTAATAAGGTAATCTTTGATAAGTCTGCTATTCTATTTTACAAGTTCATTAGCAATGAGCAATATACTTGCTACTTTTGCACAAAATAAATACAAAAACGCAATGCAACAGCAAAAGAAAAGCAAAGTATAAGCATGTGAAGAAAGAGTTTTAGGAAAAAGAACTTGCTTGATATTTAAAGGTGGCAAAGTCAAATAAGATAAATTAGTTAAAAAGCAAACGGGGTCAAATGGGTTGAACTGGTCCAAGCAGTTAAAAGGCACCCAAAGTCTAATTTTATTGTATGCAACCTCCTAAATCATTCTAATTAAAGGTTTAACGCATATCATTAGTTTAATGCATAATATAAGCCATTGAATAAAATGACTTTCCAATTATTGTCATTTGTCCATGCCACTATTGTACACTTACAAAAATAGAAGTTCATAATATACTAATTTTCCAGTTTCACCCTTGATTACACTTATTGCCAAACTTTGCAAAATTTTCAAATCAATTACCAAATTGGTTGCATTAAGGGTAAAATTGGCATTCTGCTAATTAAGATCTGCATTAACTTTACACATCTTAAATTGTGTTTACTTTTAATGGGCAGCTATTTTAGGGTGAAGGGGGTAAATTAGTCTTTTAAAAAAAGTGTTTTCAAGTCATGCCCATTGGCCATTACCCAACTCACCCATCTTACCACCTTTACTTTATAAAGCAAAAAAGTTGCTCTATTAAAATAAATAAAACAAATGATATAAAAGATAACTTAAATAACAAATGCCAGCATAAAACATGTTTTCATTTCTTGACACATATAACGAACAGAGAACTTACACGTTGCTTCAATATTTTGCTGCCAATCAAGGGCAGCAAGAGTAAAGCAGATGACTTTAAAGTAGCTTTAATTTGTCCAAGAAATCTCTCTAAATGTGGAACCTTTTTAAGATACTGAGCAATAACCGCCATTATCTCGGCGCGTCCCATCAATTCTTCAACCACATTAAGCCTATTATTAATTTCCTCCGCATCTTTCAGTGGATGGCATATCCACCTCCGTAAGAGTCCTTTACCGGATAATGTCAAACAGTTATCAAGATATTTGTACAGTGTTCCTGCAATATGACATCAGTTGTTATGAGAAAAACAAGGATGATTGTACTAACTTGGACAGTTTGTTATAGTATAATTATGTTATTGACTTGCCTGATGGTCCACCATCTTCACTATTATTGAATATCTCAAGATTAGCTATTGTTTGACCGTCCATTCTAAGGCATCCTCTGTAGACTTCATAGGGTAAAAAGACTTCCGTTTTGTAATGCATCATCTAACTGCTCAAAGTTGTATTTGTTAATCAAGGTATCAAAATATCATGTCCAAGCACACATTAAGTTAGTGGTGTGCAAAAAAACAAAAAAACCAAACCGTATCCATAACTATAAAAACCGAACAAAATTTTGAATTTGTTTTCAGTTTTTTTCATAACCGTATCCGAATTGTGAATTCGGTTTTCGGTTCGGTTGCCGGTTCCACAAATATTGTTTCTTTGGATAACCGAACCGAACTCAATCAGATAAACCGATGAGCACAGCTATATAAAGTCACATGTCTAGGTGGGTAACTTTTCTAGAGAAGAAATGGTCTGATAGAATTGACCTGAAAAACTTACTGCCAGATTTTTATAAATTGTTAAATGACTAAATAAGTTTATTTCAGTAATATCCCAAATCTTAGAAATAAACAATTTAGTAGGATTTATGCATTAAAAGTAGATTTTGAATGACTCTCAGCCAAGCTCATTTCCTTTTTAGCTAATTTGTTTTGGTTTTGGCCCATTTGACCAGCTAGATATCGAAAAGAACCTAAAATAATCCATGTCCAAATGGCTCAAATTTAAGGATGGTGAATCAAGACACATGGAAACACAACACATATCCGACACAATATAAATGGGTTATATTAAGTCTGAAACCATCTAGGTTGGATTCATGTTGAACTAAAAAACTCATTCAAAACTACACTTAGATAATAAATTTTACTTTTAACCTGCCAACCCCTTTGAACTGTTTTCATAATAAGCTTATATGGAGTGTGTTTATGGGTTACAAGTGTACAGGTTAGGGACTTAGGGTTCAACTTTTCAGCATAATTAAGTAATTGCGTTGTGTTCGGGTTGGGTTATACACTTATACAAACCAATTGCACCACTACTCAGAAATGCGACCTCTACAAAATCTAACCTTTAGCCTGGATAAATGACTGGTAAGTCCACCTAGAGCATATAATGCAATATCCTGGTGAACCACTTCATCAAGTGCACGGTCCCACACATTGGAGGAACCTTTAAAGTACCCTTTCAATTGATAAAAATTTCTAACTTCAGAAGAATCAACAAAATCAGTGAAAGGTTGTGCTGGAGTCAGTTGTGTGACAGAAGAACCTACAAGAGAATTTAAAACAATTTGGAGGTAAGAATTTTGAAAACAATCATTTACAGAAATTGATTTGTCATCATATACGCAAATTAAAGACACAGAAAAAATCCTTACCCATAATTGAATAGTTGTAAAGGGCTTTTTGAGTCTCTTTAGACAACCCTGCAGCAAATATTATTTTTCACAAAAAAACATACACGAAATCTGATAAAAATAACTGGAGGTTAAAAAACGAACGGGCGCAGGTAATGAGTCAAAACAGGTTCAAGTTGAAACTAAAATTTTTTACACTGATCAAAATGAACCATGTCATGATGTCAGATTGGTTGACCCGCAAACATTTTTAAAATAATTAATGTGCTGTGTTAACTATGACTATACAAACAATATTATTACACTAGAAATTTTTAATTTTTGAAGAAATGATTTTAGAGGTTGTATGCATTAATAAAAACATTTGACTCAATCCCGTTTGAGATAAAATAACCCCCAAACGAACCAATTGATATGTACAAAGGTTGAAATGATGCATTTAATATAAACCTTATCGTCACTCCTTCAAATGATTAAAAGATGCAGAAAATAAATGGAGACACACCTTGACTTTCATAGATAACTTCTGCAGGTGACACCTGTATGACCACCAATTGGAAAAAAGGTCAACAATATCAGTTTGTAAAGTTTTTAAAATAACATCTTCAAATATGACTTGGATCACATGCTAACTCAGGTACAGTTCAAAACAATCAATTTTAGTGCACGTCAAATCGGATTTATAAGGTATTGTGCACTTAAATTACACTTTTGCCGACTTTGACTCATCTGGCCCCTTTCCTTTTTAGCTATTTAAAATATTACCCGTTTGACCCGTTTAATATCAAACAACCAAAATCAACCAGCACTTAAGCAGACGGGTCAAAATAGGCACATCTAACCAGAAGACATACCTGCATCAATAAAGACCCTAAAGCTGCACAAGAAGCATCATCAGTGACAGATCCAATCCAGAACTGTAAGGAGGCACAGTCAACAAAGGCAAATCCATATGCAGTTGTACCCTCAGCAAGATCATGAGTACCCTGCACAAAAAAGTAAAGACAAAGCGACATGTCTATAAGTAAATACCACAAAATCTTCACAGTATGCACTTAAAAAAATGTTAACTATAATAACATTTGTAATAAGTTGCCCGAAAACTGAATTTGAAGAAATCATTACACTGCGTGGGAATAAATAACTAAATATGTTGATTTGAGTTGTCAAGTTAAAAAGAATGTTTACTTTTCTGTAGTCTTAAATAATACATGTGCTACATAGTAAACATAACTACCTAAGTCCTTTTAAACAGAATATACTTAATTTGTCCACGTTAAGTAGAAACTAAATGCATATATGACAATTACAGCAATAGAAGTAAAGCAGTACCTCCTTTAGAGAAAGAAGATGAACAGCTTGAGGCCCAATGTTACCATGGATCAAGGTTGATGGTGTAAGCACCTGTACTAATTTTCTTTGAATTACCTGTGGATGTTTACAAAATATAAAATTAATATTAAATGACACGTTATCTACAACAAGGAATTTACGTCAATGCTCAATATCAAATTAACAAAGTAGCATGAGTGCTAATACAAGTGATTAGTATGCTGTCAATGCAAGATCTAGTAACTAGTATTAAATAGAACTTCAATGTCTTCAAGGGTAAGCAAATGGGAATTCTAGCTTATTGTGGCAAACACTACATTCAACTGTTTTGTATGATGCAAAATTAAACTGTTTTAGCAGAAGTTTATAGATCTGTGATCACAGTGAACTTACAGAAGAAGAGCCTCTTGATTTTGCTTGATCTGCTGTTTCCAGCTGCTCAACTCGCCCAACTTTATACCTTCACAATTTTACGTTGAAATAGCGAATAAGGATACAAAGATAGTGCACGCGTATGTAATAAACCTAAAAATTCACATTTCAAAACACTAGATGTTTTGACCCGTTACCAATCCCATCATTTGCTCTTTCTGTGAACATGCCCTGACAGGAATATTGTAGATGTCGTATTCAGTAACTTACATGCGAGCAAGAAGCTTTTCAATAGCATCATCAATTGCGTGCTCGGTGATACCAACCTGAATCATAAGACAAAAAGTAGATGCTAAATTATTGAAATGTATCTTCTTACTTACTGGCAATATTTTAGTGTAATCACAATAAAGTGAGAATAAAGATTTGCATTGTAGTGCTTTAAAACTACCTGTCGGCATTTTCCAACACCGCTCATTGTTATTTTCCAATCAAGCTCTTTATGCCCAATTTCAGCATCTAGTTCATAGAGCTCATAGAACTTTCCCTGTAACACAATGAATTCAGGTCAGACAAATCAAGCATGTGTGAAAACATTTTGTTGAGTGGCCGGACTTCTTCTATGGATATAGGAAAGATAAACGCGCAATCTTAATAATAAAGATAGAAAGAAACATATGTCAATGAATCTCTACTGCTGATATCATAAATGTAAACCAGCTAATCCTTTACTCACTTCAAAAATAATGCACACACTATTATCAGGTGTGAAGTTCTCTTATTCCCAAATATGCATACTCAAAAATAGTGGGCAAAGACACTAAACACATTTTGAGCTAAAACACATTATCTACTCCTGTGCAAATTCTTCTAGCTTCCTGTAAATGCACAATGAATTAACTTAAGGCTAAGTCTTGCATGCTTTTCTCTTTTAAATATTCAACTAATCAAAAACTTATGTGTTCTTATTTCTCACTTTCTCAGGTGATTGTTTTATATTATCTTATCACTGTTTCTAGAGATGTTTAAATAAAATAACTAGAGCATTAGAACCCAAGATTGCTAAAAATATGTACATCGGAAGTAGTGATGACTGATAATAAATACTGCTCTAAGCATTATATGTTCTTCAAATATAACTTTTTGGAGAAATGCTATAGAATCCTTTAATGAACTTCAACACATTGAATAAGTCCAGCTCATCCAATTAATCTGTATAACTATAGAAGACAGGTAAAAAAGTAAAGAATTTGTTATATCAAATCTGACTAATCTAGCTGCACATGTGTATATGGTTAGCTAATAAGAAAAGGTTACATATTGATTTATAAAAACAGACCTAGCATCCAAACGTATATTTAAACCAAAAATTAGACAATCGCAGCTACAAAACATGAAGCAACCAGCATGCTTCATAGTATATTAAGAGAGAAAAAACTAACCACTTTGAAGAAAATAAGGACATCCATGTACTGACTTTTGACACTCCAATACTGTTTCTGAGATGCTGACATCTTCGTGAAAACATCAGGCGGTATATAAAGTGTTCTCTTATCATAAAGAGGATTGTTTGGCCTTTTTCCATTAGCATCTCTAATCTTAGAAGGATGAAGCCAATCAAACTTACTAGCCACTTCAGACAGCACATCATCTTTCTTATTTTCAGCCAATAAATCCTGAGAAAACTTCACTCTTTTGCTACTTCCCATAGACAAATTAGTACCGGCATTAGCAGTAGACCCTAAGTTACAACCATCTTCTTGAACTCGCTTCCAACGTGGACCAATGGTTGTGTTCCTGGTGTTTCTCTTTTGCTATTTCCCATAGTAGCATTAGCAGTAGCCCCCAGGTTACAACTATCTTCTTGAACTCGCTTTAAACGTGGGACCAATGGTTGTGTTCCTGGTGTTTCTCTTTTGCTATTTCCCATAGAGAAATTAGTAATCGTACTAGCAGTAGCAGCAGACCCTAAGTTACAACTTTCTTCTTGAACTCGCTTCACACGTGGGACCAGGCGTTGTGTTCCTGGTGTTTCCGGCCCTGTTATATCACCATCACTTTCTATAACTAAGGGGTATCCTTTATTCCCTTTACAAACAGTTTCTTCCACATCAATAACATCTTCCAATTTTGGAAAAACAGGAACTGAAGTCTTCTTATCTTTTTCATTTGAGTAACTGTATTTGGAAACAGTTTCTTCTACATCAATAACATTTTCCTTTTTTGGAAAAACTGGTACTGAACACTCTTTATCTCTTCCACTTGAGTAACTATATTTGTTAGATGTCAACTGAATATTATCATTTCTGCCATCTGACAAACTGCTGCAAATCATGAACAAAAATCATCAAATAAACTTTACATGACATGAAGCATCTATATCCTGATGATTTCAATTTCATGCTCCCAAAAGTTAAAACACTGTGGGAAAAAGATTGTATTTCACATGCACAAACAAGTACAGCTTATGCACAACAAAATTTTAAAAATCTACTGAACAGTAAATGCATTAAACCTAAGAGGTGAGCAATAACCAGACCATTAACCAAAACCAAGTCAAAAATCGATGAATACAAAACTGAAATTAATTAAAAACTGATTACCGAAAATCAGTTATCCATTTTTTACCATTGGTTAACCAAATATTAACAAAACAAAACCAAACCACTCATATTTTCATATATTTGGAACCTTTTTTACCTCCATGGCTCCTGTTGGGTTTGTGGAGGCTCGATTGTTTTGGGCCCGGTTCAAGAGAACTATGGAGCAGGAAATTAGAAGATCAAATGGGTTGGCCCGCTTTTTTTTAATTAAAGCCCACATTAGTTTTCTTGGTGAACAAGTAGAAAACCCTGATCTTGTATCTATATATATTTAGCCTTGTACTTGTAATATCCTCATAACAAGTGAGGCAGAGGCAATAAGAAAAGTATCCTGGTTGCAGCCCAGCCGACCGAACCACGTAAATCTCGCGTGCCATCTTCGTTTATATTTTCTCTTGCAGTATTATTTGTGTTTGTGTGTGTTTTGCAATACCCGAATCCCTAACAAGTGGTATCAAGAGCCGAGGTTACGGTTACACACCAGAGAATACGATCGCGAGAGAATAGTTTGGGTCAAACTAGGGTTCAGTTTTTTTGGCAGTCGACCATCAAGGTGATCGATCGTAGTATTCCAAGTTTACATCACAAAAATAGCATCTGTTCTGTTTATTCGTAAGCCACCGCCACCACATGAATTTGTGTTCTTTTTTGTCTTTTGTGGAAGAATTGCTACTGCCATCATTGTGATTTGTGTTGAATCACAAAATTTTTTTTTGTCTCATACGTGAATGTGCCCATGGATGCAATTCTATTTGTTAGGAACAAAGCGGCGCGCGGAAGCGAAACAGCACACACATGCACAACGATAAACACGAATAAACGAAAATATAAACGACACAAGAATTTAACGTGGTTCGGTCCCCGCGAGGGGACCTACGTCCACGGGCTGCAACTAGGTTTTCTTATTAGCTCAGAACAAAGATTACAATTACATGATGGGATATATATAATAAACAATATTAGGGTTAAACATAATTAGGAACCAAAACTGGGCCTCCTAATAAAACCGGCCCAAAGGCCTTCATAACCCAACAATCTCCCACTTGAAGGCCTTGCGATAAATTCCAGCCTGCCATCCAAGTAAATATAACAATCTCATTCATCCAGTAACTCTAGTAATCTTCAGTAATAGAAATCTACCAAGCCTCCAGTTCCAAGAACTAGCTAAAACTTCAACAAAAGAAGTTCTCCAAGCCTCCAGTTCTCTAGGAACAAACTAAGATTTCTACCAATCCACACCCTGGTTGCATCCGCCCTTCTCATCAGTTACCTGAAAAGGCCTATTGAAGCTCCCGAGAACTCCAATCCGGTCATCCCAGACCCAGCCATGACAAAACTCGCCAATGACTCATCCTCAATCTTAACCGACCCTCACTTACTCACACAACCGGCTTCAAAGACTTCCAGAGGATAAACACTCTCCAAATCAGCAGACTATACCAGGAGAGATTTTCACATTCGGATTCCTGGTCCTCCGAACCCAACGTCCCTTTGGAAACAAACCTAGAACACACCTGCGTGCTCCCACTGTTACCAAAACCCCGAAAATGTTCAGACCTCCGAATACGCTCAAACTAACATCACTGTGGCTCCAGGCTTCATGTCTGCAAACTGAAACCCCTTAGCTCTACCCGATTCAGCGAGCCAAGACCTTATAACTCGGAAGTTGGTTCACTTCTTCCGACGATACAAAAAAAAACTCGTATCTTCCAAAAGTCTTTAATTAAAAGATTCAACAATGCTTCATTGAAGTGAGTAACAAATAAAGCATACCATAATCTTGAACCCAAGAGTCGTCACCGCCTTCACTGAGTCCCAATGCATCAACCCCAGATACATTCTCAAAAGCAGAATTCCAAACCTTTCGACATCGACCCTTAAAATGTCTCACCTCTACGCAACCTATCAAGTCGACTATGCCCAGCTCCCACTGTCTCTGTTATCCCAACCCATGCCACACCAACACTCCATGAGATGAACCCCACTCGTACTATCCCGGCAAATAACTTTACCCAACACGAGATTATGAACCTCTCAAATGGTGTACCACTGATCACCACCAAAAAAGATATAACTTCACAATTCCAAACGAACAAGAAGTAATAATCACAGTTTCGAACCAGCTAACAGGCAAACAGCTATAACAACAGTAGAACTTTCATAAAATCAAGCGGTACCAAGGGTTCTATGACCGTACACACGATCAGTTAACTCAAACCCTAACCGAAAGATCATCCAAACGAGCAATAGTTTACATGACTTGCCACTAACCTCATTTTTTTTTCACTTATGCCGTCACCAGCACACCCGCTGGTTCCATTTTCTCCAAGTTTATCCATCACCAGTACTATATCCAAGTTCACATGACAAACCAATCAACCAAAATCCATAACCGTCAACATTCCGATCATAACCACCTCGTCTTCAGTTATAACAATAACAAACGAGAACAAATCGAAAACAGTGAACAGACACAACAAGGGCACGGGCCTAAACTTGACGATTGTTCAATAGAACACTGCCAAATAAACCGATTTGCTCTTGCAATAACCGATAAATCAACTAACTGTAAATAAACAATATAAAGTTACCTCAGACTAATCTCTTGCAAACAAATCTGAACCCGAACCTAAATGGTCTTCACAAAACCGGGTTAAAATAATAATGGTTGATAATAACGCCAAAACACGAACTTAAAATAATTCCAAAACAGTGTTTAGGCTAAAGAACCGGCCCAACAAGTTGTTACATTTGGCCCAACCAGTCTTGAAATAAGAAAATCACAAAATCCAAATGCTGGCCCAAAAACCAACAATGGCCCATCAACTTAAAGTAGCCCAGTAGAAATAAGACCCACCCAGGGCTTCTTTTGAAACTTACTGGTCAAATAAAACAAAAAACAAGTCAAAAGCATGTAGGTCACCTTCTTGTAACAAGAAACCGTCAACATGCAGCAGCTAAAAGAGAAGCTCCGGCCACGCTTTTCCGGCCAAACAAACCAGCACGCAAAACGCTACCCGGTGACCAAATCTGCTCTTCGCAACAACAAAGCCAACCACATGTCTCGACATCCGACAACATCCAAGGATCCTTTGTCAATCGAACCAGATTCTCGGTTTTTCGGCGACATCATCACCCTTAAAACCGATGAACATTTGAGCCTTAAAACCTTTTGACCTTCAACCGAACCAATAAAAAAACAGGCGACCTCCAAGAGTTATTCACGGTGAGGGACTCACCCAACCCTAATCACCAAAAAACAGATTCGAACCAAAACCTTCTGCGAAATCGTTACCAGTGCAACGAACCGTGTGTCCAACAAGCCAAAGCTCTGATGCCACTTGTTAGGAACAAAGCGGCGCGCGGAAGCGAAACAGCACACACATGCACAACGATAAACACACATAAACGAAAATATAAACGACACAAGAATTTAACGTGGTTCGGTCCCCGCGAGGGGACCTACGTCCACGGGCTGCAACTAGGTTTTCTTATTAGCTCAGAACAAAGATTACAATTACATGATGGGATATATATAATAAACAATATTAGGGTTAAACATAATTAGGAACCAAAACTGGGCCTCCTAATAAAACCGGCCCAAAGGCCTTCATAACCCAACACTATTTTCAATCAAGAAAAAATCAATCAGGTGCAGTCTTTCTCTGTTTGTCTTTTCAGTTTCTTGATTAAGGTTTGGTTTTCGGTTTTGCATCGGGTTTTAGTTTCGGTTTTGGCTTCGAGTTTGATTATCGGGTTTTGGCGTTTGCCAGGCAGTGTAGCCGGGTGGTTTTGTGGTGATTAGCGGGGGTTATTTTGTTTGTCTGAGATTATTTTTCTGATTGTGTTACCTAGATCCAAAGTTAGGAATTCTTAGTTTGAGTTAATGGCTGAGAACGGGAAACTTCAGATTGAGAAGTTTGATGGTAAAGACTTTGGTTGGTGGAAAATGCAAATGGAGGATTTGCTAGTTCAGAAAGATTTGGACATGGTATTGGGTGAAAGACCGGAGAAGATACAACCGGATGAGTGAGAAACTTTGGATAAGAAAGCCAAGGCAGTTATTAGATTGTCGTTATCGAAGGATGTTGCGTTCAACATCCTGAAAGAAACCACAGCGCGTGGGATAATGAATGATTTGTCTAATATGTACGAGAAGCCTTTGGCAACTAATAAGGTTTTCCTGATTCGTGAATTGGTGAATACGAAGATGAAAGAAGGAAGTTCAGTTACAGTACACATCAACAACTTTAACTCGATTTTGTCAAGACTTGGGTCAGCTAGTATAAAATTCGAGGATGAGGTTCAGGCTCTACTACTGTTATCATCTTTGCCAAATAGTTGGTCGGGAACTGTTACAGCGATTACTAGTTCTACCAGCGAGTTCACTTTTGATGGGATTCGGGATCTTATTCTAGGCGAAGACGTCAGACGAAGAAATTCAGGTGAATCATCGGGTGATTTAATGCATGTTGGCAGAGGAAGAAAAAATAACAGAGGTAGTGGGAGCGAGAACAGGAAAAGGAGTCAGTCTAGAACTCGGAAGGATGTGGTATGTTGTAACTGTAACGAGGCGGGGCACTTCAGGAATCACTGTCCGAATTATAAGAATGAAAAGAAAGAAGTCAACACAGCAGAAGAATACTCAGAGGATGAGGCTTTAGTTCTTAGTGTTGAAGGTAATGTTGATTCCTGGGTCATGGATTCTGGTGCTTCATTTCATGCTACCCACAGCAGTGAAGCATTGCAGAATTTAAAAGAAGGTGATTTTGGTAAGGTTAGACTGGCGAACAATGATGTTCTTGATGTTACGGGCATGGGTGACATGAATTTAGTTACTTCAGCCGGTTCATGGACCTTGAAAGATGTCAAAGTGATTCCAAGCTTAAAGAAAAAGTTGATTATGTTGGGCAGTTGGATGAACAGGGACATGAGGTTAAATTTGGGAACAGGCAGTGGAAAGTTGTTAAGAGAAATCTTGTCATAGCTTGGGGAAGAAAGAGGGGTTCATTGTATATGGTCAGTTTATCATCTGAGGGAATGACCGACCCGGTTCAGAAGAAGACCAAAGTCCGGTTCACAGAGTCTAGTGGGCAGAAGAAGGTTTGTTTTGCAGGAGATAAACCCAGAGCCACAGGTCAGATTCAGGTTGAACATGCTAGAAAAGGTTCAGAGAAATCAGTCAGGGGTTTTCGTGGCAGTGGGAGCACTGGCAGTCGACCAGTCAAAGCTTTAGCCAAAGTTACCAGACAGTGGGTTAAGAGAATCAGTGTTTCAGCGGTTAAAGTCTCTCCAGAAGATTACCTGCTTAATATGGAGAGTGTTGTTTGTTCTCAAGGTATTCCGGGATTCGGCAGTTCGTGTAAGTGGGAGCCGGTAGGGATAGAGAACGAGTCAGTGGCAGTGGTAGCCATGACTGATGTGTTGGAGCTCGGGGGAGCTTCAACGAACCTTCAGTTTAACTGATGAGAAGGCAGATGCAACCAGGAAGACGAGGAATATTACAAGAGGTACAACTTATCATGTCGAAAGGCAGGTTGAAGATTATCAAGCTTCCAAGTGGGAGATTGTTGGGTTTGTGGAAACATGATTGTTTGGGCCCGGTTCAAGAGAACTATGGAGCAGGAAATTAGAAGATCAAATGGGTTGGCCCACTTTTTTTTAATTAAAGCCCATATTAGTTTTCTTAGTGAACAAGTAGAAAACCCTGATCTTGTATCTATATATATTTAGCCTTGTACTTGAAATATCCTCATCACGAGTGAGGCAGAGGCAGAGGCAGTAAGAAAAGTATCCTGATTGCAGCCCGTGGACGTAGGTCAACCGACCGAACCACATAAATCTCGTGTGTCATCTTCGTTTATATTTTCTCTTGCAGTATTATTTGTGTTTCTGTGTGTTTTGCAATACCCGAATCCCTAACAGCTCCATCTCATGTATTTCATGTTTTATACCCCATTTCAAGTATATATGCCTCCACTTTATGTATTTAGCCGAAATTAACCAAACCAAAAACCTACAAACTAACCAAATAAACGGAATCGATTAACTGAAACCGACCAATAACTTCCATTTCGTTTGATGCTAATAACCGAACCAAACCATGCACGCCGTATGGCAATTAGATATAACAAAATCTGCGTTAAACACTGAAATACACCTATCACAAGGCTTCTCAGCACTGTTAGGTTTCATAAACTTATACCTAATACTCGAACCATTCATATTTTCATATATTTCTAACCGATAGCTTCCATTTCGGCTAATAACCGAACCGAACAATGCACACCTTACTTCAATTCAATGTAACAAAATCTAGGTTAACCAAACATCGGCGAAACCAAACCAAAATTAACCAAAAACCGGCAAAACCGAACCAAAATTTACCGAAAACTGACGAAACAGAACTGAAATTAACCGGAAACGAGAATCGAAATTAACCGAAAACCGGCAAAATCAAACCAAAATTAACCAAAAACTGACAAAACCGAACCAAAATTAACCAAAAACCGACAAAACCGAACTGAAATTAACCTACTGAACAGAAAATTAACTAAACCTAGGTTAAGCAATGAAATATACCTATCTAGAAGCTTCTCGGCACCGTTAGGTTAGGTTTCATAACTAATACTTGTAAACATAAATCATCCAAAACCGAAATTAACCGAAACCGGACAAAGCCAAAGCAAAATTAACCAAAATCTAGGTTAAACAAAGAAACCTACAGAAACGTATAGAAATATACCTACCACGAAGCTTCTCAGCACTATTAGGTTTCTTATGCTTAATACTCAAAAACACACTGTCCAAACCAAAATTAACCAAAAACAGACGACACCGAACCGAAATTAACTGAAAATCTAGGTTAAACACAGAAATATACCTATTACAAGCCTTCTCAGCGCTATTAGGTTTCATAAACTTACGCCTAATACTTGAAAACACAAACTGTCCAAACCGAAATTAACCGACAAGACTGAACCGAAAATCTAAGTTTAACACAGAAATGTACAGTAATAAACCAATCACAAGCCTAATAACCAAACTAAACCGTGCACACGGGTACCGCAATTAAATATAGCAAAATCTAGGTTAAACACAGAAATATACGGTATGTACCTGATACATACCCACGTAGCCCATACCATCACTTACATGACATCCATGCAACAGCCAACAGCACAACCTCCATGTTCATTTAGCATTATGTTTAGTTACAGTTTATTAGATTAGTTTCTTAATTCCATTATGTGCATGTTTTTAGTAAGTTCATGCATATGCACGTTTCACTTTGTAAGCCTTATAAAAGGCCTCTTAGTTTTGTTAAATGATTAAGAAGAAAATTGATAAAATAATGTCTCGTTCTCTCTATTATATCTATGGAGTCTAACCCGCTCAAAGGGTCTTATCTTAGGAGATCACCGATCTCGAATCCGGCTACTATCAGTACTTATCACGAAGCTTCTCAGAGCTATTAGGTTTCATAAACTTACACCTAATACTCAAAAACACGTACTGTCCGAACCGAAATTAACCGAATACACAGACTGACCAAACCGAAATTAACCGAATACACAGACTGTCCAAACCGAAATTAACCGAATACACAGACTGTCCAAACTGAAATTAACCGAAAATCTAGGTTAAACACAGAAACGTACAGAAATAAACTTATGCTTAATACTCAAAAGCACACTCTCCAAACCGAAATTAACCAAAACCAAAATTAACCGAAAACCTAGGTTAAGCAACGAAATATACCTATCACGAAGCTTCTCAGAGCTATTAGGTTTCATAAACTTATGCCGAATACTCGAAAACACAGACTGTCCACTCCGTTCACCACCTCCATCAGCATTCGAAAACAACGGCCGCTGCTCTTTCTCAGGCGGAGTATCCGTTCCTCTAACTTCGTCGGAGGAGTGAATAATAATATTATTATTATTATCATTCCGATTAGGTCCGGATGAAGCTCTAGGGTTAACGTTTTCGTTAGGAACGGTTACCGTGTGGTGTTTCGGAGCTCCGAATCCAGTCGGTTTGTCAGTTTCAGACGCTGGCGGACGTTTCTGGAGGAATGAGAGTATGGATTGCTGACGCTTCATTGTTTGTTTTTGTTCAATTGTACGATTGACAGATAATTTGGTGAAGATGATTTAGTGGAAATGGAAGTGTGTTTGGGCGGAGAATTTTGGCGCCTTTTTGAGATATGAAATCACGGATCCCAAAATATCATCCACCGATTAATATTAGCGTGACTCGTAGACCAATGCTATGGGGGCGCGGAAGGGGGGGGGACACCAAGGCAGGGCTCGGTCACGCGGTGAGGTGGGGCGCGGAGGGGACGATGGGCGCGGTGAGGGGTGAGGTGGGGGGGCCCACCACCAACGGCTAATTTTTTGACTGTTTAAAAATAAATAAATAAAATTAACACTTCTATATAAATTTAAACATTTTTCTCAATTTTACTCAAACAACTTTCATATTCACACCAAATTTAACCATCTTCACACCAGATCATGAATCCGAACCCGAACACGAGCTCAAGCTCAACACCGAACCCGAATCAAAACCCGTGGGATCCAAGTTGTATGTGGTGGGCTAGTTTGCTTGCAAATAACGTCGACCTTAGCAACCATTTCTATGCAAACCAACAACGACCGACGATTCCTCCACCCATGCCATCGTTTACCCCCCGATATGTTCTTTCAGGCGCCAATGCCATATACGTCCTCACAAGTACCACAAACCCAAATACCCGAAACGCAAGTCCGGCGTCCAAAAAGAAGTCATAAAAAAAAGAACCCGGGTGACGTTTCGAACAACCGAAAAGGGTGAACGACAAATGTGGGAAGCGGACAAGGTAATGACGTTAGCGTTAGCGTGGATCGACTCTTCCGAAGACTCGATTCAAGGTATATTATAAATATATATATATATATATATATATATATATATATATATATATATATATATATATATATGTTTTCCATGTTATATTTTTTTGTTTACTAATATTAAGCTTTTATATGTATCGAAGGTGACGGCAACATTCGCCGGAGTTTTGGGTACAAATACGCATCAAGTTCTTTGCTTTAATGGGTCGAGGAGAGTATCACGGGAATGATTCCGTCTACAACAAATGGAAGTCGTTATTCACAATAATAACCGACTTCATAGCCGTTCACGCCCGGGTTGTGAACAACAGAAAAGCGGCATGAGCGATGCCGATGTGTTGGAGGCCTGCTTAAAACAATACAAAGCCCTTTATAATAAAGATTTTAGCATGCTGGATGTTTGGAGACAATGCATAAGCTCGCCAAAGTGGCATACGGTCCCGACATCATCACCACTGCGACCGTCCAAACGGTCAAAAACAACGTCTATTTCGGCCGATCAATCACCGTCGCAGCCCATTCCGATGGTCGTTGTCAAATTAATCTAAACGAGTTGGATCCGGAATTAATTTTTGACGAACCGGATGAGTTGCCACGGCCGGGTAGGAAGAGATAAAGCCAAGAGGGCAGCTAGAGGTGGAGGATCTTTGTCCAGAACCACATCCTCTAAGAGTTCCGACATGAGCTCGCATCTTGAAAACTTGGAGCGGAGGCTAGCTGAGATTGCCAACATTAAAAAACAAAGACAGGAGGGCCTCATGAAGGTGCACGAAGAAAGAAAGGCGATGCTTGCGGGATACAAAGCGATCCACTTGGAGCGAACGAAACAAAAGGAACTCGAGCTCATCACAAAAGATCTATCGCATCTAGATCCTGTGTCGCGGGCGGTGATGGAAAAAAGAAGAGCAAAGATATTGGCCAAATATGCAAACGAGGACGACGAGCATTAGTTATATTTTTATTTGTAAGATTTTTATTTTTATTTTTATTTGTAGGGTTTTTATTTTTATTTGTATTGGTTTTTTTATTTGTATGTTTTTTTATTTTTATTTGTATTGTTTTTTTTTGTTTTATAAAAAAGAATAATAAAAAAGGTTGGGCTTCGAAGCCCCCTCACCATAGAGGGGCATTATGCCCTGGGGCTTCGAAGCCCCAGTGCCTACGTGGCGCTGACGTAGCAATGTGGAGGGAGACGTATAGTGTATTATAAAATAATTTTGTATATTCATTCGGTGTGTAAACTCGGGTATTGGTAAAACATGAGTATTACAAAAGAAAGTTGATGTGAATTTTGTTGGTATCAGTTACGTTCATTATGGTATAAATATCGTTAGTAAAACATGACGTTAAAACCCAAAAAAGGAAAAAGTTGTAAGTTTAGCATGTGAAAAGATAAAATATTAAAACGACATTTATTCAGGTGGTAAAACCTAGGTGGAGGTAAAACCCTAACGTTGTAGTTCCTGGTGTTGAGGCGGTTGCTCGACGTGAAGTTGGTCGGTTTTGGTTATGTACCAGAACTAATACAAAATATGAGGTGGACCAACAAGGTGCCGTGATTCAGTAAACCTCAGACGTTATAAAACCCAAGCATTGATGCGGTGTGTCGCCAATTTTGTCGGTTTTCGTCATGTTCGTTACAGTGCCTTTACTAAAAGAAAATTGTTCAGTTACAATACCATAACTAAAACAAAAAATATATATATAAAAATTGAGGTAGATCAATGGGACGGCGTCGGATAGTAAAACTCAAGCGTTGTCGCTCCTAGACATTGAGGTAGTGAGTCTACGCGAATTCAGTCGGTTTCCGTCATGTTCATAATGGTACTGAAGCTAAAAAATGGCGTTTAGTTGTTTTTTATGTTCGTTACGACAGCTGAACTAGAAAAAAAAAACAAAACAAAAAAAAAATCCATTGACCAATAAGGTGTAGAGGTGCACAAAAAACCCGAACCCGGAATCCGACCCGAAAATAATACCCGGAACCGGTTATTTTAATACCCGGGTTTTTGATACCCGAACCCCGTACTGGACCCTATCCATGGGATACGGATAGGGTATGCATTTCAGTACCTAAACCCGTACCCGGAATCGGACCCGATTTATACCCGGTAATACCCGAAAACCAGAACCGGGTTTCTCCTATACCCGAAACCGGGTTTTTCAAATACCCGATTTATATCCGAAATTACCCGAAAATACCCCTAAAAAGTGCAACCTCTTAAAAAATCCAATATATATCCGAAAAATAACCCGAAAAAAACCTAAAAATTGGGTTTATTCAATACCCGAGAATAGGGTATTCAAATACCCGGTTTTATACCCGATCCAAACCCGATGCATAGGGTATGGTTTTTAGAGACAAATCCCGGACCCGAACCCGACCCGGGTATTGCCAATACCCGATCATATCCGAACCCAATTCCATACCCAAACCCGGGTATTTGAAAAAACCCGATTTGTGCACCTCTAATAAGGTGGCGTCATCAAGTGGCCCAATAGGCCCAATATGTGGCGGCGTAGGGAGACAAACTTAATTGCCAATAGCATCCTCTATTAAGGTTAATCGCCAATAGGATCCTCTAATCACCAATAACAGTTTAGAATAAAAATTAGTCACCCGAGCCAATACTAGTCTACTACCATTTTTCCTCTAACATCCATCGTTAAAAAGATTTTCAACAACCCCAAGAACAATCTCCAATACCCAATGGTGATTAGGAAAAAAAACAAGCCTCCAAGTGGTTAAACACCTTAACAATGCATTACTAAAACTAAAAATAAACAAATTTATAAACCATCACTCAATCAATAATATATATAATGTTATGAAAGAATAAATAAAACTAAATAATATATACTATTTAATACATAAAATTATAATACAAAAAAATATATAAAAATAATATAATTAATAATTAGTAAACGATCCGAGCTCGAGCTTTAAAATCTACTCACGAGCCAAGCTCAAGCTTTGAAACTAGAGCTCGAGCTCAGTGTAAGTTAAATGAGCCGAGCTCGAGCTTAGTCGAGCTCGACTTGGCTCGTTTGCACCCCTAACTTAGACTCTTAACACCGCATCACCATCTCTTCGCTTCATTCACCTCCACCACTCAACCTTTGATATACCAATCACTCATCACTTAGTTTTTTAAAAAATATTTTTAATACTTAGACAAGATATACAACCCTCCAATGCAACATTACCAGATGTACAAGTCAACAATGCAACCACCAAAACGAATGATAAGCAAGATGGTAACCACGCTAAAAGAACCACGTTGTAAATCAAAACCACCGTTAAAATTTCATCTAACAAAGGATCATTACACCAAGAACAACACAACATAATAATCTTTTCTAAATCTTTTTTCCTTTTTCCAAATTTTATAAATTTAAGTTCACACCATACAACTTCCCAAAACCTTAATGGACCTTAATGGTTTAAGCCATTACACATCACATTTTACCAACAAATCATAAAAGCTCAACACTTATACACCATTACAAAACACCACCAAACCTTGGGGGTGCTATAAAATAAACTCTTTC